>NC_140220.1:11437658-11675158 GCF_951802725.1 Rutilus rutilus | reverse complement strand
AGTTCGCAAAAGTAGGTTTTTAACATGTTTGCGAATATTTAATGAACGGTTTGATTGACAGCAATGGTTCTTGAGGCAAAGTTGTTCAGGATGAGGAGATCTATCAAATGATATGCATATTGTGTGGATATTTGTAACACCACGTGATTACAGAGCCGTAAAACTCGTTAGCGCCAACTAGTGGCCGATTTCTTTCAAAATTCTTACAGACCTCTAGGGCCTTGAGTCGAACATGCCCATCGAGTTTCGTTCCGATCGGCCTCCGTTAACCTTGTCTAATAGGTGCTCAAATTTCATTGGCCGATGGCGGCCATGTTTTTTGAGATATGCCAATGTCCTCATACACATACATGGCACCTTGGACCAAGACACTGCATACCAATTTTCAAGTCAATCAGACTAACGGTCAGGTGGTTATAGCCTGTTTTATGTTTTTTTCATGTTATAGCGCCACCATGTGGCCAATTGCCGCGGTTTTTTTACTGTGACCTCAGATTGACCTCTTACACATGTGTACCAAGTTTGGTGAAGATACCTCATTTACTTCTGGAGTTATAGCCATTTTAGTAAAATAGGCCCCGCCCACAACGTACGTTTTTGCGCCCCTTAGCGTCCGTGAATCGAAATTTCAACTTTTTTTCGATAGTTTTTTATATTCAGACTCTAGAGAACATTTCTGCACTGGTTTGGTTCCGATCGGGCGAAAAACCTAGGACTAGTTCGCAAAAGTATGTTTTTGACAAAATTCAAAATGGCGGAAAATCTATCATGGCGGAAATGAAATCGGAGATATACGTTTTGTTCGTCAGGCGTCCAGCTTTCCAATGATATAAGACACTTGAGTCTACGTCATACGGTCTAGTAGTTATGAGCAGTTTTGCGCTTTTGGTTGCTATAGCGCCACCTATGGGCCAATCGGGGTCATACTTTTATAGGTTCTCCCCAAATTGAGGACTACCATTTGGCCAAGTTTCAAGGTTCCAGCTCTTACGGTTTGGTCTGCACAATGCGTTTTAGGGGAAAATAATAATAATAATAATAATAATTAAAGCTGCAAGCAGCATTTATCGGGGTTCAAGCATTTAAGGCCTTTAAGCACATAAGCATTTAAGACATTAAGTTTTATTTGGAAAGCTTTTAACCACTGAAATAATAGATGGAAAAGACCATTTACAGCCAAAACAGGCAATTTACCATAGGAAATATATGGTTTTCAAAGCTTTTTTAACAGTTATAGCGCCACCTATCGTCCGATCTTCATGAAATTTTACATGCTTGTTTAGAATGTTATGGCACATATGCTCACCAATTTTCGTGAAGTTCTGAGTTTTCGTTTAGGATTTATAAGCTTTTGAGTGCATTTTGCCACGCCCATTTTCTTTATGACCCAATATACCCATGCGAAAAATGCTAAAGTTCAACTTTTTTTTGATAATTATTTATCTAGAGAGTCCATAGAATTGTCCTAGACTTGTTTGGTTCCGATCGGGCGAAAAACCTAGGACTAGTTCGCAAAAGTAGGTTTTTAACATAATTACGAATATTTAATGAACGGTTTGATTGACAGCAATAGTTCTTGAGGCAAAGTTGTTCAACATGAGCAGATCTATCAAATGATATGCATTTTGTGACAATAAGTGTAACACCACGTGATTACAGAGCCATTAAACTCGTTAGCGCCAACTAGTGGCCGATTTCTTTCAAAATTCTTACAGACCTCTAGGGGCTTGAGCCGAACATGCCCACTGAGTTTCGTTCTGATTGGCCTCCGTTAACCTTGTCTAATAGGTGCTCAAACTTCATTGGCCGATGGCGGCCATGTTTTTCGAGATACACCAATGTCCTCATAGACATACATGGCACCTTGGACCAAGACACTGCATACCAATTTTCAAGTCAATCGGACAAACGGTCAGGTGGTTATAGCCTGTTTTATGTTTTTTTAATGTTATAGCGCCACCATGTGGCTAATCACCGCGATTTCTTTACTGTGACCTTAGATTGACCTCTTACACATGTGTACCAAGTTTGGTGAAGATAACTCATTTACTTCTTGAGTTATAGCCATTTTAGTAAAACTAGCTCCGCCTCCTTCGACCGTTTTGGCGCCCCTTAGCGACCGTGAATCGAAATTTAAACTTTTTTTTAATAATTATTTATATTCAGACTCCAGAGAACATTTCTGCACTGGTTTACTTCCGATCGGACAAAAAACCTAGGACTAGTTCGCAAAAGTAGGTTTTGGACAAAATCCAAAATGGCGGAAAATTTGCATACCGGAAAGGAAATCTTTGAGGCCTTTTTTGTTCGGCTTGAGCCAAGGATTCCAATGATATAAGACACTTGAGTCTGTGACAAAGGGTTGGTGAGATTTAAGCAAAAATATGCCATTTTTTTGGTTTTTGCACTGTAGCGCCACCTATAGGCCAATCTGGCTCATATTCTCTGAACCTCTCCTCGATTTTTGTACTACCATCTGGCAAAGTTTCAAGTCTCTAGCACTTACGGTTTGGGCTGTACGATGCGTTTTAGGGGAAAATAATAATAATAATAATAAAAATCCTTACAATAACAATAGGGTTTCAGCACTTCGTGCTTGAACCCCTAATTAAAGCTGCAAGCAGCATTTATCGGGGTTCAAGCATTTAAGGCCTTTAAGCACATAAGCATTTAAGACATTAAGATTTATTTAGAAAGCTTTTAACCACTGAAATAATAGATGGAAAAGTCCATTTACAGCCAATACAGGCAAGCTTTTTAACAGTTATAGCGCCACCTATCGTCCGATCTTCATGAAATTTTACATGCTTGTTTAGAATGTTATGGCACATATGCTCACCAATTTTCGTGAAGTTCTGAGTTTTCGTTTAGGATTTATAAGCTTTTGAGTGCATTTTGCCACGCCCATTTTCTTTATGACCCAATATACCCATGCGAAAAATGCTAAAGTTCAACTTTTTTTTGATAATTATTTATCTAGAGAGTCCATAGAATTGTCCTAGACTTGTTTGGTTCCGATCGGGCGAAAAACCTAGGACTAGTTCGCAAAAGTAGGTTTTTAACATAATTATAAATATTTAATGAACGGTTTGATTGACAGCAATAGTTCTTGAGGCAAAGTTGTTCAGCATGAGCAGATCTATCAAATGATATGCATTTTGTGACAATAAGTGTAACACCACGTGATTACAGAGCCATTAAACTCGTTAGCGCCAACTAGTGACCGATTTCTTTAAAAATTCTTACAGACCTCTAGGGGCTTGAGCCGAACATGCCCACTGAGTTTCGTTCTGATTGGCCTCCGTTAACCTTGTCTAATAGGTGCTCAAACTTCATTGGCCGATGGCGGCCATGTTTTTCGAGATACACCAATGTCCTCATAGACATACATGGCACCTTGGACCAAGACACTGCATACCAATTTTCAAGTCAATCGGACAAACGGTCAGGTGGTTATAGCCTGTTTTATGTTTTTTTAATGTTATAGCGCCACCATGTGGCTAATCACCGCGATTTCTTTACTGTGACCTTAGATTGACCTCTTACACATGTGTACCAAGTTTGGTGAAGATAACTCATTTACTTCTGGAGTTATAGCCATTTTAGGAAAACTAGCTCCGCCTCCTTCGAACGTTTTGGCGCCCCTTAGCGACCGTGAATCGAAATTTAAACTTTTTTTTAATAATTATTTATATTCAGACTCCAGAGAACATTTCTGCACTGGTTTGGTTCCGATCGGACAAAAAACCTAGGACTAGTTCGCAAAAGTAGGTTTTGGACAAAATCCAAAATGGCGGAAAATTTGCATACCGGAAAGGAAATCTTTGAGGCCTTTTTTGTTCGGCTTGAGCCAAGGATTCCAATGATATAAGACACTTGAGTCTGTGACAAAGGGTTGGTGAGATTTAAGCAAAAATATGCCATTTTTTTGGTTTTTGCACTGTAGCGCCACCTATAGGCCAATCTGGCTCATATTCTCTGAACCTCTCCTCGATTTTTGTACTACCATCTGGCAAAGTTTCAAGTCTCTAGCCCTTACGGTTTGGGCTGTACGATGCGTTTTAGGGGAAAATAATAATAATAATTAAAGCTGCAAGCAGCATTTATCGGGGTTCAAGCAATTAAGGCCTTTAAGCACAAAAGCATCAAAAGTTATTAAGTTTTATTTAGCAAGCATGTAACGACTGACATAATAGATGGAAAAGACCATTTACAGCCAATACAGGCAATGTACCATAGGAATTATATGGTTTTAAAGCTTTTTAACAGTTATAGCGCCACCTATCTTCCGATCTCCATGAAATTAGGCATGCTTCTTAATGATGTTATGTCACATATGCTCACCAATTTTTGTGAAGTTCTGAGTTTTTATTCAGGATTTATAGGCTTTTTAGTGTATTTTGCCACACCCCTTTTTTAAATGAGCCTATTATAGCCATCCAAATGCAAAAGTTCAACCTTTTTTTGATAATTATTGATCTAGAGAGTCCAGAGAATTGTCCTAGACTGGTTTGGTTCCGATCGGGCGAAAAACCTAGGACTAGTTCGCAAAAGTAGGTTTTTAACATGTTCGCGAATATTTAATGAACGGTTTGATTGACAGCAGTGGTTCTTGAGGCAAAGTTGTTTGGGATGAGGAGATCTATCAAATGATATGCATATTTTGTGGATGTGTGCAACACCACATGATTACAGGACCAAAAAATCTCGTTAGCGCCAACTAGTGGCCGATTTCTTTCAAAATTCTTACAGACCTCTAGGGCCATGAGTCGAACATGCCCATTGAGTTTCGTTCCGATCGGCCTCCGTTAACCTTGTCTAATAGGTGCTCAAACTTCATTGGCCGATGGCGGCCATGTTTTTTGAGATACGCCAATGTCCTCATACACATACATGGCACCTTGGACCAAGACACTGCATACCAATTTTCAAGTCAATCGGACTAACGGTCAGGTGGTTATAGCCTGTTTTATGTTTTTTTCAAGTTATAGCGCCACCTAGTGTTCAATCGTCGCGATTTTTTTACTGTGACCTCAAATTGAACTCTTACACATCTGTACCGAGTTTGGTGAAGATACCTCATTTACTTCTCGAGTTATAGCCGTTTTAGTAAAATAGGCTCCTCCCACAACGTACGTTTTGGCGTCCCTTAGCGACCATGAATCGAAATTTCAACTTTTTTTCGATAATTCTTGATATTCAGACTCCACAGAACATTTCTGCACTGGTTTGGTTCCGATCGGACGAAAAACCTAGGACTAGTTCGCAAAAGTAGGTTTTTGACAAAATTCAAAATGGCGGAAAATTTTCCCAGGCGGAAATGAAATCGGAGATATACGTTTTGTCCGTCTTGAGCCAAGGATTACAGTGATATAAGACACTTGAGTCTATGACAAACCGTCTAGGAGTTATTAGCGATTTCATACTTTTGCTTGCTATAGCGCCACCTATGGGCCAATCGGGGTCATACTTTGTCAACCTTTCCTCGATTTTTGTACTACCATCTGGCAAAGTTTCAAGTCTCCAGCACTTACGGTTTGGGCTGCACGATGCGTTTTACGGCAGAAGAATAATAATAAAAATCCTTACAATTACAATAGGGTTTCAGCACTTCGTGCTTGAACCCCTAATAATAAAAATCCTTACAATAACAATAGGGTTTCAGCACTTCGTGCTTGAACCCCTAATAATAAAAATCAGTACAATTACAATAGGGTTTCAGCACTTCGTGCTTGAACCCCTAATTAATTAATGCCGGAGTAATTATTTTACTTTATATAATTTATGTAGACTACTTAAATTAGTTAGCCTATTATAAAACGTAAGTATAAAAATGAATCAATATTAATTTAACTGATATGAAGTTGTTGCCAGCCATTTCATCCGTGGCACTACTTGATTATTACACAATATTTTTGACAATGGCATTCATCTTTTATTTTAGTGAAGTCGAAGAATTTGACAGAGCGATTGCAAAAAGAATGAAAAAAAGAACATTTGCCTACCAGAAATTATTTTACCTTATGCATTTACATTTTACATTTATTCATTTAGAAGACGCTTTTATCCAAAGCGACTTATAGCCTAAATGAAGAGGTTTTTTTTTTAATGCAATTGAAGACGAAAAGTAAAGTCACTAACACAATTCTTTCCTTTTTTCTTTACTTTGTCCTGTTTACAGCAAGATGATGTTTAGGTGATCGTTAAATAAAGTAGGCTACAGAATTGTTTATTATTGGTGTTTTGTCTATTCTTATTTGAGTTTTGCTTCGCATTCAAAATATCAAAAAACAGGTTGTGTAATGTTTGCATGGTATAATGGTAATTACCATAGGTTGAACTGAAAGAAAAATTGGAATTTGAATAAAAAAAAAACGTAGCAATATAATATCACATAATATTTTTCAGAAGATAGTTCAGTCTGCAATTGCCACTTTATTTCTCACAATTGCGACTTCATATCTCACAATTGCGACTTTATTTCTCAGATTTGCGACTTTATTTCTCGGAATTCTGCCATCATATCTCACAATTCTGAGAAAGTCACAACTCTGACTTGATATATAGCAATTGAGAGAAAAAAAAGTCAGAATTGTGAGATAAAAAGTAGCAATTATTATAATTTATTCATTATTCAGTGGCAGAGTCAAGCTTCCAATTGTATCCCTTCCATCAGTAATTTTCTTTCAATTACACCCATGCTCAAAAAATAACTACTGGGTAATTTGTTAGTCAGAGAACACAATAAGTTTTTTTTTGGCACATTAAGTGCCAAAAAAAATTGCATTAAGCAGGGAACACAAATATTTATTTGGATAACTTTAAATAAAACGAGACCGTATTGCATCCTATTGTTTTCAATGGCATTTGGATAAGGGTGTTATACGATTTTCCGAACAGCAGGAGGCGCTGTCTCGAAAAACGAGGGGTCTGAGAATGCGGGACTCTGGGTGCGGGACTGTAGATGCAGGCTCCGAGTCTGCAGCTTCATAATGTTGCACAGAACAGCTTTTTCTTCTTACTTGGAGGATGAGTATACAGTGATGGAGAGAAATCTGAAGGCAGCGCTGAATGAGGTCGACTTTGTGTCAACTACCGCGGATATTTGGACTGCTAACAACAGAAGTTATATGGGAGTAACGCTCCACTGGATTAGTAGATCCACATTAGAGCGCAACAAGGCTGCATTGGCATGTAGGAGAATTCGCGGCAGACACACGTATGATGTTATTGGTGCAGAAATCGAAAACATTCACTCTTCGTATGGATTACTACACAAAGTAGTTGCAACAGTGACTGATAATGGATCAAACTTTGTCAAGGCGTTTCATGTTTATCAGCCTGTCACAGAGTCCGATGATGAGACGGAGGAGGGAGAGTCCACCCCCACAAATGATGATGTCACTTTTTTAGATATGTCAGAAATCCTCTCAGCTGTAGATGAAAGTGAATGCCAGCTGTCTCTTCCCCCGCACCACAGGTGTGCTTCTCACACCATCAACCTAATTTCCACAAATGATGTAGATAAATATTTAACTTCCAATGCAGAGAGCAAGGCTGTGTATAGGAGCAGCACAGCAAAATGCTCAGCTCTTTGGACCAAATCAAGTAGATCTACCCTTGCATCAGAAACAGTGGAGGAAGTCAGCAAAAGAAAGCTCCTGGTACCAACATCCACAAGGTGGAATTCATTTTTTGATGCTGTAAAGAGAGTTGCAGAAATCCCCATGTGTGAGCTGAATACTCTGTGCACCAAGCTGGGAGTTAAGTGCTTCAAAGAGAAAGAGTACCAGTTTCTGCATGAGTACTGCACCGCCATGAAGCCTCTGACTGCAGCACTTGATATTTTACAAGGTGACTGTCCTTATGGGACTTTACTGCCCACACTTGAAGTTCTGATGCAGAAGACCCTGGATGTTAAAGATGCCCTCTCCGGTATGACTGCAGGCCTTCCAAATGCCATAGTGCAGGTATGTTCCCCTCTTTTAAGCTAGTTAAAATTTCTTGCATCACACTAGTCATGAACATGGAAGAGAATATACATTATCATTGCAAAAGAAGATTAAAAAAATACAAATGTCAGTAAGTAACCTAAAACAAAATTAAATCCATAATATTGATCCCACATTAGGCATGATTTGTAAGTAATTCAATGACATAATAAATAATAGGCCTGCATTATGTATGTATGCATATGTATTAACATATCAATTATATTTTTCAGGCTATCCAGACCCGTTTTGCCGGTGTGCTGGACGACAAAGATGCCCTTCTCGCAGCAGTCAGTTGTCCAAAATTCAAACTCAGATGGCTGAGAGATGCAGGTAGGAGAGAGCGAGTAAAAGAGCTTCTGACAGCAGAGTGCCGCCGTACAACTGCTCTTACAGCACAGAGTCCTGCTAGTGTGCCCACCACATCTGCCAGCCAAGGTGAGATGGACTTTTTCACTTTTGAGGCAGAGCCAGAGGAGACCTATTCTGCAGAAAATGAAGTCATGGACTACCTGAGGTCAGCATATGACCTTCAGATTCTGCATCAGTTTTCAAACATAAAGAACATTTTCTTGAAGTATAACACTCCAACCCCATCAAGTGCTCCTGTGGAGCGGCTTTTCAGTCTGGGAGGTTTGGTGCTCACTCCTAGAAGAAATAGACTTTCCGACAAAAGGTTTGAGAAGCTTCTGTTAGTGAGGTACAACCACTGGTTTACTCGCCCCACTCCACTGTTTCACTCATAACATGGGATTACAAAATAAGATTTGGCCAAAGTAACAAAAGTAAAGAAAACATGATATAAGCTTACATGTGGTGTTACACACTTGTTTTGTTTTGTTTTGTAAAACCACTCCTTGATGGTCAAGAAATTTTATAGTCTTTTTCTTTATTTTATTTTTTTATTAAAACAAGTATTTATGTTAAGTGAAGTCAAGAAAGACTATTTTATTTTTTATTAAAACAAGTATTTATGTTAAGTGAAGTCAAGAAAGACTATTTTATTTTTTATTAAAACAAGTATTTATGTTAAGTGAAGTCAAGAAAGACTATTTTATTTTTTATTAAAACAAGTATTTATGTTAAGTGAAGTCAAGAAAGACTATTTTATTTTTTATTAAAACAAGTATTTATGTTAAGTGAAGTCAAGAAAGACTGTATTTAATTTTTTATAAAAACAAGTATTTATGTTAAGTCAAGAAAGACTGCCTTTATTTTTTGTAAAAACATGTATTTTTTTTTCAGGAAATAGTTTTTAAGTTCAACTTTAATTGTCAGGAGATAGATTGTTGATGTTACTGTTAAAAATACACTTCCAATAAAGTGAGTGTTGGCAAAACCGGTTGTCATTCATTTTTATGTTGTCGGCAGCTGCTGAATGTAACTAATAAAGTAACTTAGTTACTTTTAAAATCAAGTAATCTGTAAAGTAACTAAGTTACTTTTTAAATCAAGTAATCTGTAAAGTAACTAAGTTACTTTTTCAAAGTAACTGTGGCAACACTGTCGGTTACTAACGTAACCTCTGTTCTCTCTAGAGAGGGAACGAGTATTGCGTAAGCTAGCTTACGCTGCAGGAAAGTCTCCTTTCTCGAGATACTGAAGCCAAAAATTATCCTTAATTTTTTAAATCTTGTCAACGCAGTGCGGCAGCCTGCAGACCTAGGGCAGGCGAATCGCGTGCCCATTGGCTGCTCTGCGGCAACTGCAGCAGCCTATGGCTGAGCCTTGCGCGTGACGTCACGTCCAATGAGCGCGCTTGGCGCGCTCAATGCGTCACAGCCCGTCATTAGGGGTGTGGCTTAGCGTATATAAGCAAGGTACAGAGGCTGCTTCGCTGGTTTCTGTCGCATGAAGCGAAATGAGCTCGTGGCGAGAGCACGGCGGGTTACGCAATACTCGTTCCCTCTCTAGAGAGAACAGAGGTTACGTTAGTAACCGAGTACGTTCTCTTACGAGAGGTTCTCTCGTATTGCGTAAGCTAGCTTACGCTGCGGGAACTCCCTTGTCAACGCCGTGCGCGCGCCCAGCATCCTGAATGAGTCCCATGGAGAGCCCGGGGAACGCGAAGCGGAGCTGGGCGGCCAAGATACCACAGTACACAAGCACATATTATGGGGCAAGGAGCGGCACAGCCGGTCCAAACTGACACTTCCCACGTAGTGCAGCTCAACCAGTAGAGCTAAATCAAACAACATAGCCCGCGCACAGACAGTGGGCTGGCTACGCGAGACTTAGACTGATAACACTTTAGCCTGCAAGGCGGGAACTTCCAGGTTGTAAAACCTAACAAATGTGGAGGGGGAGGCCCAGCCTGCCGCTACACAAATGTCATGAATGGGAATCCCGCTGGACCACGCCCACGATGAGGCCATGCCTCTGGTGGAGTGCGCTCGAATGCCCAAAGGGCACTGCAGGTTTTTAGACGCGTAAGCAGCTGCGATAGCGTCAACTATCCATCTGGATAGGGTGTGTTTCGAGGCGGCGAGACCCTTTGTGCGCCCACCGAACGAAACAAAGAGCTGCTCTGAACGCCTGAAGGCGGCGGAGCGCGAAATATAGCTTCTCAGCGCCCTAACTGGGCAGAGGAGATTACTATCTGCCTCGCAGCCAGCATTCGGCAGGGCTGAAAGAGAAATGACCTGCGCTCTGAAGGGAGTGCCCAAAATTTTGGGGATGTACCCATGCCTCGGTCTGAGAATAACTTAGAGTCATTGGGTCCGAGCTCGAGGCACGCAGCGTTAGTGGATAACGCGTGAAGGTCTCCCACACGTTTTACTGAAGACAGTGCTATCAGAAAAACGGTTTTGAGCGTGAGGTATTTCATATCCACAGTTTCCAGGGGTTCAAAGGGATGTGCTTTCAGGGCGTCTAAGACCAGTGAAAGATCCCACATAGGAACCGAAGGGGGTCGCGGGGGGTTCATCCTTCTCGCTCCTCTAAGGAAGCGGATGACAAACTCGTTCCTTCCTAATGCGCGGCCCGGCTCTGAAACAGAGAGCGCTGAAATGGCTGCGACATAGACTTTGAGCGTGGAGGGGGACCTGCCCGCGTCCAGTAGCTCTTGAAGGAAGCACAATACTTGCGAGACCCCACATGTCTGTGGATCGAGCCCTCTGGCAGTGCACCATTTGTTAAACACCGACCATTTAGACGTGTAGAGCCGCCTCGTGGAGGGAGCTCTAGATTGTATGATCGTGTTCATCACCCCTTCTGGTAGATCAGCATGTAATTGTTGAGGCTCCACGCATGCAGAGACCAGCGCTCTGGGTGGGGATGCCAAATCGAGCCGCGGGCTTGAGAGAGAAGGTCTCTCCGCACCGGGATCGGCCAAGGGG
Source organism: Rutilus rutilus (assembly GCF_951802725.1). Classification (NCBI taxonomy): domain Eukaryota; kingdom Metazoa; phylum Chordata; class Actinopteri; order Cypriniformes; family Leuciscidae; genus Rutilus; species Rutilus rutilus. Next base: position 11,663,829 of record NC_140220.1, on the reverse strand, counting down.
CTGAATCTGCCAATTGTATGAGTTCCGGGAACCAAGCTTGGTTCTCCCAGAACGGGGCTATGAGGAGCACTGTGTGGCGCGCTTTCCTGGCTCTCTCGATGACCTGAGGCAGCAGAGAGACCGGGGGAAAAGCATATAGCGGGCCGCTGGGCCACCTCTGGGCCAGCGCGTCCTCGCTCTTGAAAAGAATACTGGGCAGTGTGCGTTGTCTTTTGACGCAAAGAGGTCGACTTTCGCTCTGCCAAAGCGGCGCCACAGCGACTGGACTGTTTGGGGGTGTAGAGACCACTCCCCAGGGGAACGTTGTCCCTGGACAGTCTGTCGGGGCCCTCGTTCAGATGGCCAGGCACATGTGATGCTCTCAGAGAGCGCAGAGAGTGCTGAGCCCATACGAGGAGGCGTTCCGTCAGGGCGCAGAGCTTTTTTGATCTGACACCGCCCTGGTGGTTCACATAGGCCACTACTGATGTGTTGTCCGTGCGGACTAGAACATGGTGACCATGGAGGAATGGGAGGAAGTGCATGAGCGCTTTCTCGACCGCGAGCATCTCTAGACAGTTTATGTGTAGGAGATTCTCCTGGTCTGACCAGCGGCCATAGACCGGTCTGCCTTCGAAGAGCGCTCCCCAACCTAGGTTGGACGCGTCTGTTGAGACAACTTTCCGGTGTGAAATCACTCCCATAATCACTCCAGTGTGATACCATTTGGCTGCTAGCCAGGGCTGCAGGGCTGAGACACAGCCCTGAGTCACTCTGATTAGCGAGCCGCCGGTCGCCCAGGCTCGATGGGATACGCGCGCTCTTAGCCAGCGTTGAAGCGGGCGCATGCGCAGTAAACCCAGCTGAAGCACTGCTGCAGCTGAGGCCATATGCCCCAGGATGCGCTGAAATGCTTTCAGAGGAACCCGATTGCCTTCTTTGAAGGATGCGGCGAGGCGCCGGATGCGGCGCGCGCGCTGCTCCGACAATCTGGCCGTCATCGCCACCGAGTCCAGTTCTATTCCGAGAAAGGAAATTGACTGACGGGGCGAGAGCGAGCTCTTGGTCCAATTGGCCGCTAGACCCAGACCTTCCAGATGGCTGAGAAGCGCTGTTCTGTGAGACACAAGTTCTGTCTCTGACTGCGCTAGAACAAGCCAGTCGTCCAGATAGTTCAGAATTCGCATTCCCTGACTTCTCAGGGGAGCGAGAGCCGTGTCCATGCATTTCGTAAATGTACGGGGTGCTAAAGACAGGCCGAACGGCAGGACTGTGTATTGATAAGCTCGACCGTCGAAGGCGAATCTCAAGAATGGCCTGTGACAGGGGGTTATCTGGATCTGGAAATACGCGTCTTTCAGATCGAGAGAGATAAACCAGTCTCCTGGGCGGATCTGCGCAAGGATCTGTCTGGTTGTAATCATCTTGAACGGCCGTCTCATGAGAGCCGTGTTCAGATGTCTCAGATCTAAAATAGGTCTTAATGCTCCGTCCTTCTTGGGAACGAGGAAGTAACGGCTGTAAAAGCCTGACTCGCTCAAGGAAGGATGAACCTGTTCTATGGCCCCTTTGCGCAGCAGCTTCGCTATTTCTGCTCGAAGCAGGTGCGCTGCTTCTAAACCCACTTTCGTCTCCGTCTGCGCTAGAAGCGCGGGGGACGACGAGCGAATTGAGGCGAATAGCCGTGTTTTGTAGTGTTCAACACCCATTCTGACGCGCCCTGAATAGCTTCCCATGCTTTTGCACGCATAGCTAGGGGTCGAATGGTCTCTGGGTTCAGATCGCCGCGCTGCGCGGGATGGGGAACCTGTATCAGAGAGGATGGGGCGGCGCATGCGCCGCCGGTGCTCGAACACGGGGGCTGATAAACAGTATTGGCCGGCTGTACAGCGTTCAGTAGCTCGGTCCTGAAGGATGGAGCGCGTTTTGCTGTCAAACACCCCTGGCGCGAGAGCGGCGTGGGGGATATAGTGTCTGAAAGTGAGTGCGCGTGCTCGTGAGCGGGCGCAGGGTTTACACTTATAACACGGCCAGTGTTTTTGGGAGCTTTAGAGGGTCTGTAACCCGGGGTAACCGTATGGCAGAGCGAGCAGCGAGTAGGTGTGAGCACAGAGTTGTGGGCACATTTACTACACTTAATACTCGAGCGGCGTGTTTCCGCTTTATGAGAGAGCGCTGAGCGCATTACCATGGGAACCATGTTGTGTGAAGCAGTGAACACATGGGAGTGGGCACATTTTCTACACTTAATATCCCCTCGGCCTGAGCCGTTGCACTCGAGCAGCGGGTAGGTGTGAGCACAGAGTTGTGGGCACATTTACTACACTTAATACTCGAGCGGCGAGTGTCCGCCTATGAGAGAGCGCTCTGAGCGCGTAACCATGGGGACTGTGTTTGTGCGAAGCAGTGAGCACATGGGAGTGGGCACATTTCTACACTTATGACACCCTCGGCCGGAGCCGGAGTGTTTCGGGGCTTTAGAGGGTCTGTAACCCGAGGTAACTGAATGGCAGAGCGAGCAGCGGGTATGTGTGAGCACAGAGTTGTGGGCACATTTACTACACTTAGTACTCGAGCGGCGCGTGTGCGCTTTAAGAGAGAGCGCTCTGAGCGCGTTACCATGGGGACCGTGTTTGTGTGAAGCAGTGAGCACATGAGAGTGGGCACATTTTCTACACTTATCTTCGGCTAGAGCTGGAATGTTAGTGAGCTTTAGAGGATCTGCAACCCGGGGTAACTGAGTGGCAGAGCGAGCAACGGGTAGGTGTGAGCACAGAGTTGTGGGCACATTTCCTACACTTAGTACTCAAGCGGCGTGTGACCGCTTTAAGAGAGTGCGCTCTGTGGACGTTACCGGGGAGACCGTGTTTGTGTGTAGCAGTGAGCACGTGGGAGTGGGCACATTTTCTACACGTATAACACCATCGGTGTTATAGGAAACTGATAGAGCGAGAAGCTTTGATGGCTCATAAGTTTAGACGCTCAGAAATACTCAAGCACCATCCTGCAAGATACGGGTTCGCTTTCTGTATGTGAAAAAGCTGGCCGCGAGCTCGGAGAAGCCAGCAGAAAAAAATATTTATCTGCCGCCAGAGCCGGACTCGAACACAGGTCTCCCGTGTGGAAGTCCAATGCTCTGCCACTGAGCCACAGGAGCACACATAATCTTTTAGTTAGTGCGAGCATATGACCGAGCGATGTTTCGTTTCGGCGTTTGTTTGCAGACGCGCGCGTGTAATAAAACAGGCTCGTTACTGCAGTATAGTATTTCCAGCCGCCTGAACTTGGAGGGGACTGAGAATATACGAGGACTGGAGGTAGTCCGGCCTAGGCGGGACGAAAACACTCTCTCTTCCTCTTTTCACCGGTGCTCGTGACGTCCGCTCTGATATCCCTTGAGAACGGCGCAGTTGCGCGGCTCGAACAAGGGAGAGAGAGCGGGAAGATGTCATCATGTGCTATGACATCGTATGTTTGCAGGCGTGCGTGTATTAAAACAGGCTCGTTTACTGCAATATTGATATTTCTAGTCGCCTGAGCTTAGGAGGGGACTGAGAAATGTGTGAGAAACGGAGGTGGCCGGAGAGTGACGCGCGCGACCGAGACGCGGGGTAGCTTTCTTATAACGTAAAGGAAGCCAGCCCGTGACCGTCTACTCCTGACATCCCTTGTGAGCGGCGCGTTTGCGCGGCTCGAACAGAGGGGGAGAGCGCAGGGAGGGGCGTGCGTCGTCCGGGGGGTAGCTTTCTTGTAACGTAAAGGAAGCTATAGCCCGAGACCGTCCGTTTCTGACATCCATTGTGAGCGGCGCCGTTTGCGCGGCTTGACAGAGGGGAGAAAGCAGCTGTCTAAGAAAACAGCGCTGTCTGCTTCATCCCCTGAGGCGACGGCAGTGCGGGCAAAGCCGGCCGCTGCGCGTCGGGAGGTGGGGGGGAGAAGGAAATAGCGAGGCTCGCGGGAGGGGCTCCGGCGGGCGCTCAGCTGTCATAGAAGCCCAGGCAGAGAGCGCAGATACATGGCGGTCTCTGTCGCTGAGCGTGGCTCACACGAGCCACAGGATGAGCGAGGCATTTGCAACAACGCCTCGCGCTCTTTTAGATGCAAGTGTGTCGCGGGGCGAACACACAAAACACACAACACAGAGCAAGTAAAGGATATGTATGCCGGATGGCGCAGCAGGCAGGGAAGGCTGAAGGCGGCGAAGCGGCCGGCGTCCTCAGGCTGAAATCCTCGGCGTGCTGGTCGCTTGATTCGACGGCGGCTTCCTCAGAGATGCGATGCGAAGAGCTTCGCTGAAGAGACAGAAATCAGCGAAGCAGCCTCTGTACCTTGCTTATATACGCTAAGCCACACCCCTAATGACGGGCTGTGACGCATTGAGCGCGCCAAGCGCGCTCATTGGACGTGACGTCACGCGCAAGGCTCAGCCATAGGCTGCTGCAGTTGCCGCAGAGCAGCCAATGGGCACGCGATTCGCCTGCCCTAGGTCTGCAGGCTGCCGCACTGCGTTGACAAGATTTAAAAAATTAAGGATAATTTTTGGCTTCAGTATCTCGAGAAAGGAGACTTTCCCGCAGCGTAAGCTAGCTTACGCAATACGAGAGAACCTCTCGTAAGAGAACTTCAGTTTAAAGCATATCGTTGTCGGGTAAACGTACCCTCAGCTATTTTAGTTTTCATGGACTTTTAGTTTGTATTTCATTAGTTCCTGTGTTCTTTGTTGATTTTGGAGCTGTGCATACACCTGCATTGCATACACAATTCAATTCAATTCAATTCAATTCAATTCAATTCAATGCCGTTTCGCTGGTAAGGCAATAGATTTCCTCATTACAATTCGTCCTGTGTCGTGTCTTGTCAGATCAAGGAAATTGTAAGTCATAACTTTGACTTTTTAATCTCTTTTTTTTTTTTTTTTTTTGCGGAAACTTTGTATTTCATCTTGACCTACACTTTTTTTTTGTCTTAAGTTTCAACAGTCCAATGGCCATGAACACCTGTTATTAGGATAAAATCTCAGATCTCAAAGTCTCACATCTAGCACCAAAGTGTCTTGATTTCACAGTGACATTCTTTCTGTACAACATCATGATATATAAAATGCTGTGTTGCACTTTATATTTTGAAGGCTTAGAGCTTAAAATGCATTTAAGGTATTTTTCTTTTGTCTTTATTAGACTGCTGATTTCCTCAGGCAACCCCAACTTTTTATGCATATGAGCTGAGCTGCAGATGCCAGAGAGAACAGCTCCATCTAGCGGATGTTCTGCATTCCTGCAAGGAGATATGAAGTAGGGCTAGGAAAACGATTCCACCCCAGGGAAAACGAGTCTTCAGAATATAGCCTCATTCAATTTAGCAGTGATAGCATTCAACTAATTCAATTTTAGAAAAAGCTAATCCACACATCAATTGCAAATGTGTGAACACGTTACTGATTTGAGCTGCAGCTTCAGAGTCTATTATAATGCAGGGGGCGAGATGCTTCAGAATCTAGAGAGCATTTAAATTGCACAAAAAATCTGATGAGAAGCTGAAGTACGGAGTGATGTCTTCAAAATCATTGATCCATATAACCTGTTTTTTGGCGTGTTCGCACCGCAGGAACTGGGAACAATATTAGTTCTAGGAACTCCTTTTGGAGGAACTAATTTAGCTCCTACTTCAGAGTAGGGTCTTAACCAGCACAATAGGAACTACCAGTGACGTTAGTGTGCGTTGATTGTCCGAACGCATACGAAACACCAGCACCCGCCATTTTTAAAAAAGCTGTGTAATCACAGATTATAGCCTATATATTTACTCCAGAAATGAACTCTGCGAACATGCGTTAGTGTACGATGATTGGCCGAATGCATGCGAAACACCAGCAACTGCATTTTAAAAAAGCTGTGTAAACAGATTATAGCCTATATTTTTACTCCAGAAACTAACTCACAAACATGGAAAACAGTGATAGATGGGCCACTTAACCTTTACGCTTAGGAGAAAATATTTGTCTTTTTCAAGCAGGGCAGATCACATCTTCCCAGAAGTGGTGGGTGGTAGTAAAGTGATGGCCCTGGCATTGATCTGTATTGAAGAGTGGCAACAGAGCTTGTCGGTTGAGTGGCCTGCACTGATACAGAGAAGCTTGCAGGTTTTATCAGACTCCTGTAATAACAGTGGAGATAATTTACCTGCCAATCTATTCGGATTATGTAGAAATGACTCTGCTAGATAGCAGGTTCAGTTTTAAGTATGTTTTCAGTAAAAGAAGTGTGTGTTCAGCATAGAAGGCCTCAGTTGTTGATTTGTCAAAACGATGAAAATTAATTGTTTGAAAATGAATAGAACTGCTAACATCACAGACTGGCCATGCCTACAGAGAAAATGCAGTGATATGCAATTTACAGAGACTTTTGCAAAAGGACGCAGGGTTCCCCATGTGATGCCTGGGAATCCCGGCTGCCTGACTTTTAGCGGCTGCGATTAGAATCCTTGAATCCAACAAGTAAATCCATTCTGTCCTGTATTTGGTGACTTACTCGATCAGCAAAGCACATTGGTGATCTTCATGCGCTTTCAGTGCATCTCTTTTGCATCCAGTTTGCGGTTGGTGGCATTTCGCCCGAATGCGGCGTATGTGCCTACAATCATGTCACGAGTATGCTCTCATGCCTGTCATGCGAGCTGCCAGTAATGTAAAATGTCTGACTCAGAAGAACACAGGAGACTTGCTTTGTGCCCTGTTTGAGTTGTACGCAGATACATTGGGCAGATGTAGGCTATACGCTTGTCTGACCAGCTTTTCGTCATGCACTGTTAGACTTTTCAAGGGTTTTTTTTACAGTAACTTACTGGCAACACTGTTGGCAAGTACATAAGTACGACTGACATACAAACCAATTAGACAAAGTTATCACAAAATACCATTTTTTTTATTTAAAACATTTCATATATATCACAACATAAACAGTCTGCCAATGCTGGAAATGATGTGTGAAATTTTTACACATGAATGGGTGAGTTTAGGGATAATGTTTTTTGTGTTAATTTTAACTCATTCATTGTGTTAATGATTTTAACAAAGTAAATTTGTCAGAAAGGTTAGCACAAAGATGTGTAAACGTGTTAAATTAACACATTATGTGCTGTCCTTCACTGCACACATTGTTAAAAACATACATAAAACCATAAACAAACCGTTAGCATTTGACTAAATGAATGTAGAGTCATTGGTTGTTTAGCTTATATTATAATGAAATATCAACCATTACATTCATAAAACTGCAGAATATAAATAAATTTTTAAGCAGTCAAAAGGGAAATGTCCAACACAGGACAAAACACAGTTCTTTTCACAATACATGACACATAACCCCACCTTCAAAATAATTTCACTTATTTACAAAAATTTGTTGGATTCATGTACATTGGTGGCCAAAAGAAGTAAGTGTCTTAATGTTTTTGAAAGAAGTCTCTTTGATGCTCAAGAAACATTTCTTATTATTATCAATGTCTGACTGTCTACTCCATCTTTTCTACAGCATAGGAGTAAAAGTAATCATCAAGTTCAAAATAAAAAGAGAGAGAGAGAGAGAGAGAGAGAGAGAGAGAGAGAGAGTCAAATTATTTTAAACCTCCTTTTTTTAAATTGTTACTATTATTTTCACAAAAACTTAAGAATATATATTTGTAAACAGCTTTTGTCAATAAATAGCATACAAAATAACAAAATTAAATTATGCCCGATTAAATTTTAATACTTACACATCGTAAATTCTGTCCAAAAATGCTGAGATCCATAGAGAGAAAGACTGAAATAAATGATTTTTGCCCATTTCAACCTGTTTGAGACAAATGCACAGTAAGACACATGCAAGAAATCACTGAGTGATGATCATTCTCCTTCCTACAGTAGTTAACCCACATGTGCACTGATATTAGGACCTTCCTGTTCAGGTGGGACTGCAATGGTAGAGAGTCTTCTGCTTAATAAAATATCAAAATAATGCAAAAATATAAACCTAAGTAGTTTACAATACTAGATTTGGTATGAATGAATTAGTGAAAGTTTTACTGCAGTGCTTACCTGGATACATTTAATCTGGTTAGACTGAACACAGAAAATGGTCCATCTTCTGAATGGTTCATTTGCTGTGTAATAAATATAAAGTTAGACATGATGCAAAGGTCACTTATTTGATATAAAGTTAGCCAATTTTATAGAGATTTTATAAGATATTGTAAGCTACCTAGTCTGCACCAGTGGCTTCAAAGCACTTTTCACATATTGCTAAACTTATCTCAAAATATATCACAAATTACATAAACTATATGTTATAGTTTGTAAACTAATGCTAAAACTATAAAGGTTCTCATCAGTAGTTCAACATTATCTACAACCAAAACAGAATTTCACATTAGTTAATTTATTGTTAATGTAAACTAAGCGTTGCTCGTTGGTATGTTTAAACTCGACAATTCAATAATCTAACAAAGTCTGTAAAATGAAACGTTAGCGCAATGTTGACGAGTAACGTTAGGCTAATGTTATAGCATAGGTTAAACTTAGCACAATCCTGTCAACACACACAGAAAGTTTATTTTTTATTTGATTTTTTACCTTGCTTGCTGGTCTCTCTCTCGGTGAAGTGAATTCCGTCCCTGGGCCAGACAAGAACGGCGCGGTCCAACAAAAGACAGTCAGAACCCAGTGATATTTAATCAAATAAAATCAACAGATTAACTCATACTGTCATAAATTACTAAAACGTCATTCGAATTTGACAAATAATCAATTTCCTTGCCCCTAATAGTCAACATAATGCAGGGGAAACTGTAAAATGAACTGCAGCAGTGCTAAACTTGCATCATAAAATTACAACACTCTAAATAAATGTGTGAATTAAACTCACTGAGACTGACGACAGTTTCTTTTCCATGCATCATCTTATTATATCCATGTTTGTGGTTAGTTACTTACAGTCAAATCATATAAAACAGTGAAATCGCCCTCGAACTCTTCTGTCTTGCCTGTGTTGTACCCTTAAAAAGGGAAAAAGTAACGGGAGAAGGTTTAAAGGGATAGTTCGCCCAAAAATGATATTTAAGCCATGATTTACTCACCCTCAAGCCGTTCGAGATGTATATGTCAATCTTTTTTCAGACGAACACATTTTCAGTTATTTTAGAAATTGTCTTAGATCTTTCAGTGGTTAGAATGTGAAGCAATGGGGTCCAGCTCGTTGAAGTCCGCAAATGAGCATGCATCCTTCACAAAAGTAATCCATCCGACTCCAGGGGGATAAACGAAGGCCTTCCGAGGGTAATCCGTGCGGTTTTGTCGTAAAAATATACATATTTAAAACTTTATAAACGAAAATAACTGGCTTCCGGTGGCGGTCGGCGCTCGTTCATGGAGATGGAAGCATCGTGACGTAGAACGAACGTGACAGCGCAGCCAGAGAGCAGAGCAAAACAAAACTCTACGTTCGTTCTTCGTCACGACGCTTCCTACGATACGTCCTACGTCAAATGCCAGCATCCATCTCCGTGAACGCGCGTCGACCGCCACCGGAAGCCAGTTATTTTCGTTTATAAAGTTTTAAATTTGTATATTTTTACGACAAAACCGCACGGATTACCCTCGGAAGGCCTTCGTTTATCCCCCTGGAGTCGGATGGATTACTTTTGTGAAGGATGCATGCTCATTTGCGGACTTCAACGAGCTGGACCCCATTGCTTCACATTCTAACCACTGAAAGATCTAAGACATTTTCTAAAATAACTGAAAATGTGTTCGTCTGAAAAAAGATTGACATATGCATCTCGAACGGCTTGAGGGTGAGTAAATCATGGGCTAAATATCATTTTTGGGCGAACTATCCCTTTAAGAAACACACATGATGCAGCTCTCACCTTCACTCGTCTGTATTGAATGAGCTTTTGAACAATGTATACAATAAAACATACATTTCAACATTTGTGCACTCATCAGATTCAGGACCACAGTCACAACCTTTTTAATGCTTTCTAAATGATCTTTTTAACTAAATTACCATATGAAATGTTAATTGTTTTAAACAAAGTTATCAAAATACATTTTAATACTCCTTTTTAAATGAGTTCTCAAGTAACACTAAAATGAATTGTACTTTTAACAGTATTCAGCAGTATTCAGTATCTCAGCATCACATGAAATCACCCTTATAGTGATAAATACACAATAAACTTTACAGCAGAAATATGTGTACGTAGTAGTAACTAGCTTAAACACAAATGACACAGTAAACACTCGTATATGTCGAGACTCGGTCACGACGGACCCACGAGGTCTCCAGCTGCTAGCATAAAGTTACACATCTTAGCAGTTAGCACGAAACTCTTTAAACACTGCAAACACGTCTATTTTACTCATATAAAACCATAATACCATAACGAAATGTATTATAAACATGTGTTAATATCATAGAATAGAATAGAATAGAATGAATAGAATGAGGCATTTATATAGCGCTTTCATATGTACTACTGTACACCCAAAGCGCTTTACAATCATATCAGGGGTCTCTCCTCAACCACCACCAGTGTGCAGCATCCACTTGGATGATAATGGCAGGCATCTCTGCCTGCCATTATCATAGACAGTATATAAACTGGACACAGCGACCCCATAGGTTTCAACGGAGAGAAGTTGAAGCACATTAGAAGCAGTCACTTCCTGATTGCCGAGCGTACTGCGCAGACTCAAACTGAGCTTGACGACGTGGATGTGACGTGAGCAGCCTGTCTGACAGTTGTAAGTTTTCTAGTAGCTGTGCCCATACAACCAGCGTAGCATCATAGAACGTCTCTGAAAAGGTTCACGCCCACTTTTAGGGGAAAACAAACCGCCGAGTGCCATACACAGTATCGGATTGAGGACGTGTACTAACCCTTACAAACATGTAATTTGTATTTAAACATTTTTTTTTTTCACACAATAGGCTACCCCTATTATGTATTTGTATTTAATTAAATTTTTCCACACAGTATTTTGTATTTTTATTTTATTTTAAATACATTTCCATGTATTTATGCCCATCTCTGCCTGCCATTATCATCAATATCTTGCTGTTATGGAAATATCATGAATTACGGATGATGCTATCGAAAGCTAAATCAGGCTAGTTGTATGGCTGGATAGAAAAGTGCACTCAGTAGCTATACTCTAAATATAAAGACATAATATTATACATTTAAAGATGTTTACTTCTTAAAACCGAAGTAAAATCATTCACTGGCTACCTGGTGACTCGATGAGGTACGAGTAAATGTCCGGGTAAGACACTTCTGGCCACTGGGTGGGGTTGTTAGACCAATTTGACGCTGGTAGGGACATGTTTTTAAGTTGCCCAAATTAAGTTTATAAATGTATCATTCACACTCTATGGAAGGCAGGGTGGACATATAATTACTCAACATATTTCATCTAAGTGATTTCTGAAGTTATACACGTCTGCCGGCTGTGTACGGACGTTGTTTTGTGCCGCTATTTTGTATTGAAGTCTATGGGAAGTCTGGTTTGTTTTCCCCTAAAAAGGGGCGGTTACGAAATTTACAGTTAAGTTCCCGGATGTGCCGGTTGTATGTATACAGTATAAAGGCTAGATGTCTTGTGCGCACTGCTGGCCAATGGAGGTCGACGTCCGCACGTGGCGGCCATCTTGCCACAGTGTACTCGCTCACTACTTCAATGGTGCATGTACTTTTAAATAACCATAACTTGCTCAATTTTCTACCGATTTTCAAACGGTTTGGTTTGTTATAAACGTCAGAGATGTAGTTATGACACTGCATACATACACTGCATACATATGAAAAATTATAACATACATGTTCAAGCATTCGGAATTATAGCCACGTTAATAACGTTTGTAAGAAACCAAACCGTTTGTAAATCCGTCAAGATTTCAGCGAGATAAGAGGATTTGTGTGCGTGCTGATCATTCACCTTAAAGTCCGCGTGAACCGGAAGTTGCAAACGACTTTTCTCCAGTGCTGTGACGTATTTCCCAGTGAAAAGGAATATTGAACAGAGGGCAGGGTTTTACTCTAGCGCTCCTCCTCTCCATCTCTCGCTCATAGCAGACTAACGGTTTGAGGGGAGTGGTTAAGCGTTTCCCAAACCAAGCCGTCAAACATACGTCATCAGAGAAGGTCCTCCAAGGCAGAGGGGAGGGGCATTTTCAGATTTTGATTAAAGATTACAAAGCCAAAATTTTTTTTTGTGTGGATTGACTTGCATGGATGAATTGTTCACCACAAAACTAACAATTTAGGCAAACAAAGTAAATATGGTCAATTTTGAATTCATGTGGACTTTAATGCACAGAGCACTGTGACAAGATGGCCGAACGATGATGCCGGAAGTGACTGCGCCATAAGACATCTAGCGTTTATATATGATATCTATGGCTGTGCCAAGAGAAATCGGAACCATTCCCTTCCGAATCTTGCAGAGACGGAAAGCGTGAGTAGGAGCTGTCCATGAGATAGGAGCAGGAGCAACGTCATGACTCTCTATGGGCTTCTCCCTTTACTTTATCGGACTTTATGCCTCCACGTCCCCCCGATTGATTGCGAGCTTCTCTTCCTGTCTCTACGGTAATTTCCAGAGAGTCGCGTGGTTATGACGCAATCATTAGCCTACTTTTACAAAAACTGCTTCTACGGGGCCATAACGTAAGATACAAGGTAATGGAGCCTTTTATACATTGTCGTGTTTCTTTAGAAATAAACAATGGACAAATGGAGTCTTTAAACGCCTCAGATGTAAAGTTATTCGCTGTCAAAGTGACGCCAAAATGAATGGGAGTCAATGGGATGCTAACAGCAGGTGAAGGCTTGTTAGCCAATGGCGGCTCCTGGGGGTACCTTCAAAATAATATGAAACCCTGACCGCCTGGTTAATATCTACATTGCTTCGTGAGTGTTAACTACCTTAAAAAGGGAAAAAGTAACGGGAGAAGGTTCAAGAAACACACATGACGCAGCTCTCGCCTTCACTCGTCTGTATTGAATGAGGAAGAGAAGCGCGCGCATGCGATCCCCCTACAGAAGCCCCGAGGCATTACCAATACATCGACGAATAATCAACCCATAGAAGGATCAGCATTATCTGCATTCCACTTCTCAATATTACTCGTCTAGTTTTTAACAGTGACAACCTTAATACGTATTCTAATATAACCATTAATATAACAGACTATAGTAAACCTATTGTAAATTAAATGAGTTAGGAACACTTGTCACACCTGCACTTGAGACGGTGACGTGAGCAGAGCTCCACTGAAAGGCTTCTATGGCGTCAAATGGTGGACAAAACAGCGCAAGCGCATAAACACAGCGCGCAATGCTCGCACGTGAAATGTAAACATACAGAACTCTCAAATCCCAAACTGGAGCACAAAAAATATGATTGTGCGCACAAATTAACAAGTCGCAAGCAGAAATAACAGCCGCGAGTCCTGACAGGTTCTACACGCGCAAGTTCTTTTCTACACGCGCGCGCAGATTTGAACCATAGATTTGAACACACGCGCAGCTGAAATCTTCTTCTTCTTCTTCTTCTTTATTGTTTATTGGCGGTTGGCAAACCAGCTTTTGGTGCATTTCCGCCACCTACTGGGATGGAGTGTGAATACCTAGGATGATGGATTGGAAAACGTCTCCGGTTACTATCGTAACCTCGGTTCCCTGAGAGGCGGGAACGAGACATTACGTCAACTGTGACGTATATGGGAACTCCTCCCTTCTCCATTTTGCTGAAATCTTATGGGCTAACGCCAGCTGGGGACAGCTGGCCAATTGACGCGAAGCATGCAAATACTGACAGGCTGCGGGCAGTATAAATGCATGGGTTCGTGGCAATAACGTCAGAATCACGACTGAACGCTGGCACAGCTGATCAAACAGCGACACGGCGGTTAACGTAATGTCTCGTTCCCGCCTCTCAGGGAACCGGGGTTACGATAGTAACCGGAGACGTTCCCTTTCAAGGCGGTAACTTCGACATTACGTCAACTGTGACGTATATGGGAACTGTATAAAATCACGCCGTGAGAGCAGAGAAGATAAGCCCAGACGGGGAACCCCTTGTCACATAAGCGTATACAACAGTTCCTAGCCAATAGCCGCACCGCTTAGGAATACACACATCTGATAGGCCGAGGTAGGCCAATGAGACGGCAGCTTCAACCCTATCAAAATTTGCATATCCCAAGAATTTTAACGTGAGGTCTGCACTGACAGTGACAGGGCAGGCACAACACATTAAGCACTCAAAGCATGAGAGAAAACACAGTGTCGACGGCTCCGCGGTGACAACTTGTATGAACCTAATAACCATAACAGGTTAACTAAAGGTAGCTACAGTACTGCACTGGATCACAGTTTCACGGTACATGAGTAAACTCAACTTACCGAAAGCACTTGAGACGCTACGGACCGTACATCCAGCTTGTAAAACCTGGCGAATGTGTTCTGAGAAGACCAGCCAGCAGCAAGACATAAATCCTGGATAGACATCCCTTTAGACCAGGCCCACGAGGAGGCAACCGCCCTCGTAGAATGAGCTCTGATGTTAAGGGGACAATCCTTCCCCTGGCATTTATAAGCCAAAGCAATTGCGTCCACAATCCAGTGAGAAAGCCTCTGTTTTGAAACAGCATGTCCCTTATTACATCCACCAAAGCACGCGAATAGCTGGTCCGACTGACGAAAGGCGGCCGAGCGATCCATATACATCCGCAAAGCCCTGACCGGGCACACAGCGGTCTGGGCGTCAGCGTCATCCGAGGCTGACGGTTCAGCAGATAAGGCGGGCAGGGAAACAACTTGTGCCCTGAACGGTGTATTGAGTGACTTCGGAACGTATCCCGGTCTCGGCCGGAGAGTGACGCTGCAATCGCCCGGTCCGAAACAGATGCAGTCGTCGTTCACCGAGAACGCGTGCAAGTCCCCGATGCGCTTCGCTGAGGCAAGAGCCAGGAGTAATGCCGTCTTTAAAGAGAGCTCCTTGACCGCAATCGAAGCTAGGGGCTCGAACGGTGGTAGAGATAGGGCTCTCAAAACTAGAGCTAGGTCCCACGGCGGCACAGAGGGCGGCTGTGATGGACACAATCTCCTCGCTCCCCTGAGAAACCTGGTCACCATAGCGTGCTTACCAATCGATTGCCCGTCGACCGGGGAACGAAAAGCAGCAATAGCAGCTACATACACCTTCAGTGTTGATGGCAAACTGCCGCTATCCATTCTGTGCTGCAGAAAGCGCAAAACATCCGACACTGAACTAGTCACCGGGTCAATTTCGATGTCCTGGCACCACTTAGTAAAAACTCCCCATTTCAGAGCGTAGAGGCGTCTGGTTGAAGGCGCGCGCGCCTCCGCGAGTGTGCTCAGCACTCGAGAATGCAGAGTGTTTCGCTCCACTAAAGTCCCCGCAGCGGCCACACATGAAGGTTCCACAGCTCGGGGCTGGGGTGCCATATCGTGCCATTCGCCTGAGACAGCAGGTCCTTCCTGAGGGGGATTCGCCATGGGGGAGCCACCATTAACTCTCTCAGGTCCGCAAACCAGGGCTGATTCGGCCAGTTCGGGGCCACGAGGATCACTGACGCTCTCTCCTCTCTGATTTTGCACAACACCATAGGCAGAATCTTCACTGGAGGAAACGCGTAAAGCCTGGCTTCCGGCCAGCGCGATGTCAGAGCATCTCCCAACAGTGGGGAGTGAGATAGCGAGAAGAACGTCCGACAGTGCGTGTTCTCGCTTGTGGCAAACAGATCCACGTCCGCCCTCCCGAATCGATCCCAAATCATTTGGGCTGACCCAGGGTGAAGCCTCCACTCTCCTTGAGGAATCCCGTTCCTCGACAGCATATCTGCTCCACGGTTCAGGAGACCGGGGATGTGCGCCGCTCTTATGGAGAGAAGGTGACGGTCCGCCCACAACAGGAGACTCTCTGCCTGTTTGAACAGAGCTCTGGAGCGCACGCCGCCCTGACGATTTATGTACGAGACCACGGACGTGTTGTCGGTTCGGATCAGTACATGTTGCTGCTCCAATTTTGACCGAAATGCTTCCAGGGCTAAGGACACCGCCTCCAACTCCAAACGGTTTATGTGCCACTCTCTCTGTGACTCCGACCACAGGCCTGAGGCAGGCACGCCTAAGCACACTGCTCCCCAGCCCGAGGTTGATGCATCCGTCGAGACCACGGTGCGTTGTGTCACTATACCCAAAGGAACTCCTGGGCTGAATATGTCCGGGTTGCTCCACGGTCTCAGAGTGTTGACACAACTGTGAGTGACCGTAATGCGCTTGTGGCCTGAAGACCACGCCCTCGGCGGAACTCGGGTTCTCAGCCAGAACTGCAGCGGCCGCATATGCAGCAGACCCAGATGGCACACTGAAGAAGCCGCCGCCATCAGTCCCAGGAGCCTCTGAAATTCTCTCAATGAAACAGACCTGCCCGGTCTGAAACGGCGCAGGGTCGAAGAGATTGTCTCTATGCGCTCTTGAGAGAGGTGGGCTCGCATCGCCACCGAGTCCAAACATACTCCCAGATAAGTTATAGTCTGACTCGGAATAAACACGCTTTTCTGCATATTCACACGCAGTCCCAGCGTATCCAGGTGGCGAAGCAGCGTTTCCACGTGACTGATTAGCACATCTCTTGAGTGGGCTAATATCAGCCAATCGTCCAGATAATTCAGGATACGCATCCCGCTCGATCTGAGGGGGGAGAGCGCTGTGTCCACACACTTTGAAAATGTTCGGGGAGCCAGGGCTAGTCCGAACGGTAGCACCGAATACTGATAAGCCGTTCCTTCGAAAGCAAACCTCAGGAAACGCCTGTGGCGCGTCGCTATTTGAATATGAAAGTAGGCGTCCTTTAAGTCCACTGAAGCGAACCAGTCCCCGGGACGAATTTGTGCCAGGATCTGTTTCAGTGTTGTCATTCTGAACGCGCGCTTGTGAAGTGCTCGGTTGATGGGTCTCAGGTCCAGAATCGGACGGAGTCCTCCATCCTTTTTTGGCACCACGAAATAACGGCTGTAGAACCCGCTCTCTTGCTCGCTCGGAGGGACCCGCTCTATCGCTCCTTTCTCGAGCAGACTGAGAACTTCCTGTCTCAGAACGGGAACGTTTTGGGGCGAGGTCAGTGACGGGACCACGCCGTTGAAGCGGGGTGGCCTGCGTCTGAACTGGAGAGAATATCCGTGCCGAATTATTCCCAGTACCCACGGTGAAACGCCCGGAATAGCCTCCCACGCGTCCGTGAAGTGACACAGCGGACGCGTTAGCTTTATTGCCGCCGTAGCTTTTTTTAGCGACGATGTGTTTTGACTGGAGCCCCGCCCCCGCGAGTCTAAAAACACTGGCGGGAGGGCGGCTCGCGATGGGCTTGGTGTAATGTTGACACTCTCGTGCCCTCGAGAGGCCATTATAGTTATGGGCTGTGACTCTGCGCTGCTCTGGGGCAGGGCGAGTGACACAGTGTTTGGTGTAAGAGGAAGAAAAAGCTCTTTTTGTGCAGGGGTACATGTTTTTATTGTGGAACTCACACAAGCAGAAACAACATTTGCACACACAATGCACTTGTCGCCCGGGGTAACATGGGGGACATGGTGCTTTAGAACACGGCGTTTGGGGGAGGGCCCCCCCGCACGCTCTCTCTTCCTCTTGACCGCTCTGTCAGGTGGATGGCTTGGTAGCCGGGGATGGCGCGCTGGTTCTCTCACGGCGCGGGCTCCTCCTCTGACTCTGACCCTGGCGTTTTTTCCCAGGTCCCGTCCACTGCCTGTTCCGGCCGCGGGCGAAACGGGCGTCCGGTTCGGGGCGGGGCACCACGGCGGGCTGTCTAGCCTGTCCTTGAGCCTGGCGAGGAGCCGAAGACGAGCGGGATCTCGCCGATGGCTGGAGTGAGCGACGGGGCATCACGTGGCTCATCGCCTTCGCGCGTTTTTGCGTCTCAGAAAAACGCTCCGTGACTGACTCCACGGCGTCACCAAAGAGGCCGGAGGGAGTGATTGGAGCGTTCAGGAGCGTCTTGCGGTCAGTGTCCTTCAGGTCAGCTAGGGTTAGCCATAGGTGCCTGTTGAGGACGACCATGAATCCCATGGAGCGGCCGATGGCTTGAGCAGATCGCTTGGTAGCCATCAGCGCGAGGTCCGTTGCCGCGCGCAGATCCCTGATGACGTCAGCGTCCACTGAGCCGTCGTCTAGGGATTGAAGTAGCTTCGCCTGGAACACCTGTAGTATCGCCATGGCGTGTAGAGCTGAAGCTGCTTCCCCCGCAGATGCGTAGGCCTTATCCGCCTGGTGGGCGGTGAACCTGCACGGCTTGGATGGCAGGCTGCGGTCCGACCCCAGTGCAGATGAAGACGGGCACAGGTGCGCGGCAACGGTCTCCTCGACGGGGGGCATGCGCACATATCCGTGGGCTTCCGCCCCGTCCACGTGCGCGAACATGGCCTGCGTGTTCGAGTGGGTGCGCGCCGATTGGGGTGCAGCCCACGCCCTCACCACGTGCTCGTGAACGTCTGGGAAGAACGGGGTACTTCTCCTCGATGCAGTCTTACGACGGCTCGACTGGAGAAACCAAGTGTCCAACTTGCTCTTGGCTGGCTCGTCCGGAGCACTCCACTTGAGGTCCAGCTCAGAGACGGCCTTGCCGAGGACCCTGACGAGCTCATCCTGGAGGTCTGCAGGGCCCTCTTGGTCGGGGCGTTCGGATAGAGAAGCCCAATCCTTTTCCGACGCCGAGAGTGACATGGAGTCGTCTTCCCCACCAGCCCCAAAGGAGACGAAGCTCGCGACGGCGTGGGGGGGGCGAAAGCTCGCGTCCGCGAAGCTGACGGCATCGAAGACCTCGTCGTCGGGTGGGGGAGGGCCCACCAGCGGCTCGCTGGCGGCAGTGGGCCTCATCCCCGCTGCTGATCGAGCCACTTCCCTTCTGGCTCTGAGGGCGCGCACTGGCAGCTCGGCGCAGTGGGCGCACGTGTCGTCCGTTAATGCCGCTTCAGCGTGGGCGAGGCCCAGGCAAGCGACACAGAACGGGTGAGTGTCGGGCGGGTCTAAGGGGCCCGCACATAACTGGCATGTAGTAGCCATCGGATGCGTCGA
Organism: Rutilus rutilus; assembly: GCF_951802725.1. NCBI lineage: Eukaryota > Metazoa > Chordata > Actinopteri > Cypriniformes > Leuciscidae > Rutilus > Rutilus rutilus. The sequence continues at coordinate 11,644,695 of NC_140220.1, read as the reverse complement.
AGAAAAATTACTATTAGTCCTCTAATGCAACTTCACGATGACAAATGATTTCTTAGCGTGAAAAGAGAGATTCTGACGTTATTGCCATGAACCCATGCATTTATACTGCCCGCAGCCTGTCAGTATTTGCATGCTTCGCGTCAATTGGCCAGCTGTCCACAGCTGGCGTTAGCCCATAAGATTTCAGCAAAATGGAGAAGGGAGGAGTTCCCATATACGTCACAGTTGACGTAATGTCGAAGTTACCGCCTTGAAAGGGAACTAGTATCTAGTAAAAAAAAACAAAAAAACACTTATTTGTTTAAACTTATATTCTGTGTATCAATCGTGTTTTTCTCAAATATTTAAATAAAATAGGGTTCACTTTTGGTTGTATCTGTGCACTCTGAAATAAATCTTTTATTGCTAGCTGAACTTTCAGTTCCTTTAGATCTTCCACAAGTTGAGCTCGTTCATCATTATATGCTTGACATTGAACAATCACATGCTCCACTGTTTCTGCCACCCCACAATGGATGCACCCATCTAGCTGAAATCTTTACGCACACGAGTCAGTTTTAACACTTTAAGGGGCGGGGCTCAGACCTTCCTGTTAACAAATGCCATATCGCAGGTTCTCTGAAAATCTTTTGATTGGTTGCTATGCCGTGAATGATGTCCTCCTGTTGCCATTGGCTGTTGTTGGCTCAAAGAAAACGTAAAAAAAACTTCTTAAGGTCTGTCATCCCGCTTTCTGTTTTGAGTGTCTTCGTTCGGAGAGAGCCAACAACAGCCAATCGCAACAGGAGGACATCATTCACGGTATAGCAACCAATCAAAAGATTTTCAGAGAAGCTGCGATATGGCATTTGTTAACAGGAAGGTCTGAGCCCCGCCCCTTAAAGTGTTAAAACTGACTCGTGTGCGTAAAGATTTCAGCTGCGCGTGTGTTCAAATCTGCGCGCGCGTGTAGAAAAGAACTCGAGCGTGTAGAACCTGTCAGTAGTGATGGCCAGATCGAGGCCTCGTGAAGCAATTGAAACAGTTGAACCAAATGTGCCATATTGTTTCGAGGCTTCGAATCAATCCGACACCCGTCTCAACGGTGACACCTAGTGGTCACTTGCAGGTGTTGATCTGAAACAACCTTGACGAGCCATTAAAAAAATGTGTTGTTTTTTTATTATTATAATTTTCTAATATGTGAAGATTGTAACCTATAGGCTCCTCACTGTGCATAATGTTATTTTGGTCTTGCAAAATGAATATTAATAAAAGAAATCAAGCCACAATGTCTCACTTTTTTAGAGATTTTTATTCAAAAATATTAATTTCTCTGCTGTGGAAGGACTTAGACTACTTCTTTTTTTACAGATAATTTCTCCAGCCTTTGAAAAAATCCTCTCACAAGGGACACTTGTTACTGGCATGCAAAGATATAGTTTTGGTGATTTTCCTTTTATTGTGACAGGACAGTAGAGAGATGACAAAAAAACGAGGCGGGAAAGGTCCACGAGCCGGGACTCGAACTCGGGACGCCCGAGTGCAAAGGCGCTACATCGGCGCACTGACCACGAGGCCATTGACGCCGACGGCGGAGATATTTTTTTTAGCTAGGACATACAAATGAGGAAAGATTACTGCTATCTCTTTCCAGTTTCATTTAAATTCATGTTAAATTTAAATGCAAGCCTAAATAGCCTATAACTAATCAAATCGCACTATGTCACTATATCACCAAAAATCCGCTATCTCAAAATCAAACTCCTCTCACAAAAACCCACGAGGTCAAGATGCGTTGATTTCACTTTTATACAGATGTGCGACTGTGTGGTCTGTTCCCGACCGTGTCAATCAAACGCTGATTCGGCGGACCACACCTGATGAAACACTTAGTGAAACACTTCGAGGCTTCGTTTGGCCATAGTCACGTGACATAGGTGTTTTGAATCACGCTTCGGATCAGTGTTTCGAAACATCTGCGCTTCGGGATCTCGCAAAGCTTCGGAACGACTGTTTCGCGTCAGCCATCCTTACCTGTCAGGACTTGCGGCTGTTATTTCTGCTTGCGACTTGTTAATTTGTGTGCACAATCATATTTTTTGTGCTCCAGTTTGGTATTTGAGAGTTCTGCATGTTTACATTTCACGTGCGAGCTTTGTCACGTTGCTCACACTGTTGCAATTCACTTGCGCGCTGTGTTTATGCGCTTGCGCTGTTTTGTCCACCATTTGACACCATAGGCTTCTTTCTTATTGGTTGTCGCTCGCGAAAATCGCTTCTCATTTGCATAAAGTTGACATTTCTGAACTTTTGTCGCGCGTCTCGTGTCGCTTGACACGCCCACATTCTGTCGCCAACGGTCACTGTCGTTCGTGTCGCCGGAAGTCGCCAGCGCTCCATTGAAATGAATGGGATCATGTTGCTTTGTCGCTGCGTGTCGCTGGCGGTGTGAACGGGGCTTTACTGGATGCTCAGGCGTGACACGACAAAATCCCAGACAGTGGCTGAGAACCAATTCGCCTACTTATGGCGCTTTTCCATTAGGCCTACCAGTACCAGCTCGACTCGACTCGACTCAGCTCGGCTCGGCTCGCTTTTCGCTCCGTTTTCCATTGCAGATAGTACCTCCACAATAGTACCTGCCTACCTGGACGTCATAGCGACGCCGCAGGAAACTGCCATGACTAACGGTGCGTTTCCACTACAGCGGCAAAATTCCGCTCAGTGCCGCTGGAAACGCTGTAACGTCTCCGCTTTGGGGTGTGTCTGTTGCGAGTGTGTTTAATCTAAGTTTTTTTCAACACACGGACAGTATAATCATCAGCGATGCACGCGATTACATTTAGAAATAGACAAGCTTTGTTTCCAAATGCACCAAGCAAAGATCCTTTCAATTTTATAAACTTTTATAAACCCAGCCAATATAATCACAATGAACACATCCAAAATTAAATCTTTAACATATATATAACAACTGCAAAGCGTCTAATTTGTAAACAAAATGATTTACGCACTAAATCCAGCATAAACTCCAACACAATTTGCATATTTTTAAACTCTCAAAACAGACGTCACATCCCGAACCTCACAGCAATTGGCTGCCGACAGCGTTTTTCGCTTGATATTTGCATAAAGTCGAGAACTGCCCAACCTTTTGACGCTCTCGGTCGCTCTCAACGCTTTCTCCGGTCCGCTGTCAATCCCAAAATGCACTGCGCGAGCGTGAAGCTCGACTTCCATAGGAATTAATTGAAAACGCTCGCTCCGCTCCGCTCGCACCGCGCCAGTGGACACGCACCGTTAATCTTTTACGCGAGACACACCACACACACACAGGGCAAAGGAGGAAATCGAGTGTATGCTGTTTTTGGATGTTTTTGTTTTTGTTTTTGCTGTTTTTTATTCAGGATACTCCGTCTGGCGCGTGCAATGATGACGCAGTGAATAGTGACGATTCTCTCTGACCAATCAACAGTCTGCTGTGTTTTCACGTCACATTTTAGTATCGCCTCAGCTCAGAACCTCGCCGGAGTACCTGGAAGCAGGTACAGGTACAACTTTTACACAGTGGAAAACCAAACAGAGCCGAGTCGAGTCTAGCCGAGCCCAGCCAAGGCGAGCTGGTACTGTGTAGTGGAAAAGCGCCATTATACTACAACCTAAAAGTATGTACTTTTTTTGTGAGGAAAAAGTACATACTTTTGAGTGTGTAGCAAAAGAGTATGCACGTTCTGGGACATACTTCGATGACGTCATGCAACGTGAACGAGAACGTGGTTGCCTAGTTACGCACACCGCACTGTTAACAAAACATTTTACATTTCATTCATTCTTATACAGTACCAGTCAAAAGTTTGGAAACACTACTATTTTTAATGCTTTTGAAAGAAGTCTCTTATGCTCATCAAGCCTGCAGTTAAAAAAAAAAAAAAAAAACCAAAAAAAAAAACAGTAATATTATGAAATATTATTACAATTTAAAATAATGGTTCTCTTTTTTAATATACTTTAAAATGTAATTTATTTTTGTGATGCAAAGCTGAATTTTCATCAGCAAATACTCCAGTCTTTGGTGTCTTATGATCCTTCAGAAATCATTCTAATATGCTGATTTATGATCAATGTTGGAAACAGTTGTGCTGCTTAATATTTTTTTATAACCTGAGATACTTTTTTCAGGATTATTTGATGAATAAAAAGTTAAAAAGAACTGTATTTATTTAGAATAGAAATCTTTTGTAACAATATACACTACCGTTCAAAAGTTTGGGAACAAATTTTTTTTTTTTTAAAGAAATTAGTACTTTAATTCAACAAGAATGTGTTAAATTGATAAAAGGTGATGGTAACGATTTATATTGTTAGAAATGTTTTTATTTTGAATAAATGCTGTTTTTATGAATAAATGCTGTTAACGTTTTACTCATCAATGAATCCTGAAAAAAGTATTCCAAAAAAATATATTAAACAGCACAACTGTTTCCATCATTGATAATAACTGAGTATCAAATGATCATATTAGAATGATTTCTGAAGGATCATAAGACACCAAAGACTGGAGTACTTGCTGATGAAAATTCAGCTTTGCATCACAAAAATAAATTACATTTTAAAGTATATTAAAAAAGAGAACCATTATTTTAAATTGTAATAATATTTCATAATATTACTGTTTTTTTTTTTTTTTTTTTTTTTTTTTTTTAACTGCAGGCTTGATGAGCATAAGAGACTTCTTGCAAAAGCATTAAAAATAGAAGTGTTTCCAAACTTTTGACTGGTACTGTATGTCCAATATAATTTTATTTACTATTCCCATCTTTTTTTCCACAATACATTTACAATGTGTTTTACCATATTGAGGAGTGAAGCAGGGCGTTGTCGTAGATCAACCAAACGCAGGTCGTTTGTGAGGCGGCTGGTTTCATGTGCAATGAATGTGTGTAACGAAAACTAACGTAGGCTACTTATTTTCTGAGTTAAAATATTTAAAGTTTATAGTATAACTATTGTTTAACGTATTTTATACTTAATTTTATACTTTATATAGCAGTATAATACTCAAAAATACCCCGATGAAAATGAACCATGCTTTTACTATAGTAAAAGTGTAGTAACCATGTTTCTTTGATTGGACTGATAAAGTTAACATTTGTACAGCCACAGTATTACTACAAATAAGTCAGTGTGGTTAAACTATGGTTAGTGTAGTAAAAGGTGTTTATTTTCATAAGAGTTTATAGTAAGGTATAAATCCAAGACAGAAACATAAAAAGAAATACATAAAAAAAGACACTTGCATGACACTGTACTAGAGCCTTTTTATTTACCCTACAAGATAAACACGCTACTTTTTTGGCACAACATAAACCCATTAATATTACGAGACAATAAAATATAACTTTAATTAGGGTTAAACATTTGAATTCTTACACTTAAAAACTGAGGGCGCATCTCCGCTTCTGCGTGTCCATAGCAGACTGAGAGTGCCCTTGCAAGGCAACATGCCCAGTGCATTATGGGTGTTAAAGTTTTCCTACTTATTTGGCAAAGGGGAAGACAACAGCCTTTTTTCTGTTTTCTCAAGTCATCTTCAAGCAATTTTAGCATGAAGATGCATTTAATTCAGTTACAGTAATCATTTTGGGAACATGTGGAATTTATTAAAACAGGACATAAAATAGGATGTTATGTAACTGTTTTTTTTTTTTGTTTTTTGTCATATTGAAACCTTATTTCTATTATATCAGAACATAGAAACATTTCTTCCACCAAACACCAACAGACATTGCAGTGGAGGAAACACTTTTGGAGTATCTTTTAAGTGTTGATAATGGAATATGAGCCGTTGGAGCTGTCTGTAACTGCTGAGGAAGTGTTGGCTTCAGACACGTTGTATACATCTGCAAATAGTTAGATGTATGTTACTTACATCTATTGTCTTTACATTAATTCATTAAGCAGACTTTTATCTAAATGATAAATATAACTCATGAATAATATCTATATTCTCATTATTGAACATATATTAATAAATGTTTGTTTTTAGATGTGTGTCATCTACTTACTCCTCCGCCGGATCCATGGCAAGAAATTGAGTAGAGGTCTGGATGATGATCCTGCACTGGTGTTCTGTAAGGTGATATCAATCAAAATATGGTAGTCAATGTAAAAATGGATAAACATTGGTTAGAAGTTCAACATTAGTTAAAGTCTTATAGAGCTCATAAAAGGATGTGCTTTTATAGAATGGCATTTACATTGGTATGGCTGGAACTGAGTTTCTGTAGTGACAGCTTTCCTTGTAGTGACTGACGAACCTGCAATCAAAGATCTCTGGTTAACGTCCAGAAATTTGTTGAAAGTCTCTTAAATGTCTGCTAATTACACAGAATGTTTTTTTCTGATTTGATTTAATCGATTTAATTGATGACGAATATCAGGAAATATCTGACGTGGTGTACCAACGGCCAGGTATTTCCTGATAACACGCTCTCACACATTAATTTTTTTCACCATTTTGGGAGGAGTAAAATGTATATATATGGCTTCAACAACCAGATGCATTTACATTTTAATCTAAAATGTGTCTCCTGAAGTGGTTTGAGTGGTTTTATTTAAAGTAGCCATCTGATCAGAGAAAATGTGTGAAGTGACTAGGTGTAAATAGATCTCAAGACTATCACAACTTCTGTTTAATGCTGACTTTTAACTTTATATATTTAACTTAACATATATATATATATATATATATATATATATATATATATACATATATATATATACCTCTCGAAAAGTATCCTTTTGTTTTCAAGTGTTAGTAAGTGAATGTCTACTTAATCAAGCGCTGTTTGTGTTCTTAAGTTGGCTGTCTCAGAACTGTCTGTTACTGACTGAAAAGCCATTTCAGATGACTGGTGAGAGAGCCGTTTGAACAAATGTAAATTGATTCAGACCGTTTGGCAAACCTGTTTGGCCAATTTAAGAAAAGAACTGACTCAAAGGGGTGATTAATTCACTTATGATTGCCATCGCTGGTTCAATCAAAAGAAATATGGAACACACATAACTTCTAAAATAATTGCAGGCAGAGCTCCGACTGACCTGAGAAATGCTCTCCCTGCAAATATTTCAACAGTTATGTGCGTTCCGTATTAACAGATAAAATATTTATAGATAAAATTTCAAATCAAATCAACATTTCATGTTCACTTGTTTGGTGGGCAGCCATGTAATAAGCAGGATAAAAACAGTAAATAAACCTAGGCCAATATTAAAAAAATAATTAAGTGGCTTTAAAAAAAAAAAGCGGATAATTTACTCACCCCGATGTCATCCAAGATATCCATGTCTTTCTTTCATTAGTTGAAAAGAAATTAAGGTTTTTGAGGAAAACATTCCAGGATTTTTCTCCATATAATGGACTTCAATGGCAACCAACTACTGTATACCAATGTTTAAAGAAAGTTCAAATGTCCGTCTCAATGCAGCTTCCCAGTCGAGAAATAAGGGTCTTATCTAGCGAAACAATCGGTCATTTTCTAAAAAAACTAAAATATATATATATACTTTTTAACCACAAATGCTCGTCGTGTACCATCTCTGAGATGTGCCACACACTGCGTCATCACGTTGGAAAGTTCACGCGTCACGTCATCTATCTAAGTTATTTGCCTGTATACTCTGGTTCAAAAAGGTAGGAAAGGGCGAAAAATTCCATCTCATTTTCTCCTCCAATTTCAAAATCGTCCGACATCTTTGTTTTAATTTATTATTATTATTAATTTGTATTTTTTTCGTGACCTTTCCAACGTGATGATATAATATGTGGCGCATCTCAGAGATGGTACAAGATGGGCATTTGTGGTTAAAAAGTGTATAATTGTTTTGTTTTCTTTTGAAAATGACCGATCGTTTCGCTAGATAAGACCCTTATTTCTCGACTGGGATCGTGTCGAGACTTTGAAGCTGCATTGAGACGGACATTTGAACCTTCTTTAACATTGGAATAGTTGGTTGCCATTGAAGTCCATTCTGTGTTGAAAAATCCTGCAATGTTTTCCTCAAAAACCTTAATTTCTTTTCGACTGAAGAAAGAAAGACATGGATATCTTGGATGACATCAGTAAATTATCAGCTAATTTTTTTTGAAAGTGAACTAATCCTTTAAGCTCTTTACAAAACAACAGAAGTAAGCTTGTACTGTACCTTCCCATCTAGAAGCGTTCCAAACACCAAAATAAAAAATCCCTATTAAAGGAAGTGTTACAATTGAAAATACAAATGAAATTCATAAAAACACAGACATTAAGAATAGATCAATGAGCAGCATTAGAGTAGAATGTTAATATGTTCTAGATAAAAAATTACATCAAAATATATATATTTTTATAAAAAATAAATAAATAATTATATATATATATATAATTATTTATTTATTTTTTATAAAAAAAAAAAAAAAGGTTTATATAGAGACAGAAAGTGATACCTGCAGTGAATTGAGGAGTGCAAACACCACACGAATGCCTATTTCACGGGACACCATGGTTCCAATTCCAAATCCCCATGTTAGACCAAAGATAGGAGTCAATATGGCCACACATCGGGCAATGACCACCAGGGCATGTTTCTCATGCAGTTGAGTTGTGGCACCAACTCCTCTCCTCAACATCTTATACAGAACCACAATCAAAACCACAAGGTTTATGGCTACAATAGTGAGAGCTGGAATCACAAATGCCAGCAGTGCCTTAGATTCATTCCAGTTCAGCCAGCATACTAATTCTTTCGTGATATATTTATGAGGTCCAGCTGTCGACGCAACAGTAATGACCGCTATGAGTAAAGGTGCACCATAACCGACTATGAAGGCAATAGCCATCATTGTGGACCTTGACATTTGGGACAAGACCATGACTGTACGGTAAAAGAGCAGCAGCGCAGAAATTAACATCCAGAAGAAAAGAGCCAGGTAAAAAAAGTGCATGAAGAAAACCGCTGGACTGCAGCGACCCACTGATGTTGGTTGCTCTTGTTCTGCGACTGCGGCTCCAATGATAAAACAGATGTTTGCGATCAGCAGGGACACGGCAATGTTGACTATGGAGACATGTCGTATGTAGGATGTGTCATTTCTTGTCAATGACTTCCACACGATAATCTCAATAATGAGGCACAAAATCAAGCTGGCCATTGAAATAGCAACACCAATGTAAGTTATATAAGCCAAAGCCAAGAAATCATTAACATCTATGGCGAATGGGGACATCAGGATGGAAAAAGAGGTTGTGTGGTTGCATTCACATGTGATCTTGCCAGTTTCGTTCCCTGAGGGTTTTACTTTACATCCAGTGGAATCCCATGCGTCAAGATTGAAGTTCCAAAAGACACACTGAGGATTTCTCAAAGATGCATTCGTAATGCCAAAAGTAAAAGAAATGTTGTTAAGCGGTGGGTTAACCTTAACAACTACCACATTTCCATTGATGAGGGAAACTGATTTCCTGCTGTCACTATTACTAGTATCACGAGTAGGCAGGATTTTGTCAAGATTTGCAAAGACGATAATGGTTAAGGAGGTTGGTGTAATAACCTGTGGTATCAGAATCTCAGTAAAGTTTGACAGTTTTGATGTTCCACTATATGATGTTGTTACTACTGTTCTGGTCAACTCAAGGGATTTTGTGCTACTAATCGTAAAATTGTCCTCAATGATATTTTTACTTATATTCTCAACAGCGGCCAGAAGTACAATGCTGGTGTTTTTTGATGTGCTGTTATTATTCAATTTAGTCCATGAATAAGTGGTATTATTTGATACAAGGATGTCCACTGTTTGAAGAAAACCCTGAAAAAATAAAATAAAATAAAAAATACGTTTAGTAGAAACAGTATTTAGTATTTAGATTGGACAATTTTCTAATGCATAAATATATATTCGATTTTAACATAAATACTTACAAACATTTAATTCATGAGAATCAAAAGAGATCAAAAGGTTGTTTCAGAGAATTCTGTATGATGTATCAAAATGACTAAAGACATTTCCCAATGGAAACTGAGAATATTTGCATGATTTTTTTGCTATTAATATTATTATATAGTTCATATTGTTAAAGATCGCTAATATTTTATACAAGCAAGGTTTTTACACCACTTTTTTTTTACTTTTTACACACGATTTGCACAAACTCGAATTTACATACCTCGATCACAATTTTATTGAAGGTAAAGTTTTTTGAGATGTTGGCAATTTGTGAAAGTATCTGAACAATTGTTTGGACAGTCACAGGAGACTGTGTTATTTCCGGATTATCCTGCACTGCAACACTGAGATTAGCCACAAAATCTTGTATCTGCTCCACAATCAAGACCTAAATTACAGATAAATAAAAAAACAAGACATTTTTGAAATCTTTCAAATGGATCATAGTTTTCTTTCTTTCTTTTAAAATAAATAAATAGACAACCAATAGATTACCTCAACTTTCCTTTGAAGGTCTTTAATGACTTTAACTACACAGTTTTCCTCTATTTGACTCCATCCCCCTGATATACACTTATAAGTTATGGTGCCTTCTTTGCTGTTTTCACAGGGTCCATTTACAGTATCACCTATGTTTCCATCTCCAAATGAGCTATTACAGGCAGATGCTGCAAGTCAGAAAAAAAATCGATTGTTTGTTTTAGACAACTACAACAGATAAATGAACTTGCTGCTGAATCATGTAAAGAATGAAACACTTATGGCTTACTTCCTTTGATTGTGTCAATTTTGACACTTTTCCTGCTATCACTGAAAATTTGTAGTGCTGGTTGGTTCTTGATTCGACATGTAAAGGTTTTTTCAGCACAATCATCGCTCTTGATTTCATATTTTAATACGAGACATCTGCTGCCATCTGATTGCATAAAATGGGTAAATACAATCGTTGGAACATATTAAAACATTCCCTGTTTTAGTGAAACTTATAACTGCATTCTGTAACTTTTGTAAGATTATATTGCAATATAAATATCTGTATGAACAACCTGGAGTTTCAGTCGATTCGTCCCACGTAACATCGTAATTATCATCACAGCAAGACAGTCGGATTATCTGGGAAGTACACTGAAACTTTGTATCCATTATATTCAGCAGGATATTGGGACGTGGTTCAAGAAGTATATTTTGCCACTGAATATAAGGTAATGAGGCCCTTTTAATAATACAGGAGTATCTACCTGCAAGTGAAAAAAAATGCATACATACATTACTTTTAAGCAGTAATTTTCTATTATTGTTCTATTATTCTATTATTACTATAGTTATTTGGTTTAAGATTTTTGTTTTAATCAAATATGCCCAAAATGAGAGCAATATATGCCTAGGAAGTCGTACAACAGTATGATAATTGTCAATATTTACTTACCTCAACATAATTCTAACTCTGTATGATTTTTGTGTGCAAAAAATCCTGAAATTAATGTTGTTATTCTCTTATTTACGGTCATGTGACATGCGATTACATTTTCTCCCCCGACATACACTTTTCCTTTATCTCTTTGCCGGCCGATATTCCTATACAGTAGGCTACAGTCTACCTCTAGCTAGCAATAAAAAAAAATAACATTTCTGATACAGGATATAAGTCACTATGGTTTTAATACCCAACATTATTTAAAACAGCTAAAGGTGCCTTAATTTGCCCCTTGCACTAATATCCAAGTGTCTATTCATGCATATATGTAGTCAACTAATTTATCAAACTAGTGAAAACATAAGTAATGTTTTTTTTGGGTGTGTGTGCTTGTGAATTGAGCAAAAATAAAAAAAAATCAAATCAAATTTTGTTATTTATTTATTTACATTCCAAGTGAACTTTCTATTATTTCTAATCATATCCTGATGTTAAATTGTGGACATTTCAGTTTTGACATTTCTCCGACTAAACTGATCTCTGGATTATTTATTCACTGAGATTAAAAGATTAATATAAAAACTGATTTTAAAAGTGGCTTAATTTTAAAAGAAAACATCTCAAGCACATCTGCACACTACACAGGATTTCAGTTTATGCACAGTACAAGGGGAAGGGCTGACTTGTTTAATATTAATTAACCCTTGTGTATCAATTAAAAAAATTAACATGGGAGCTTGGGAGCATAGACTTAAGTTTTGTCTCATTTTAAAGAAGACCCACAGCAGATTATTGTTGAAGTAAAAAAAAATAAAATAAACGGTTATAGAGATTTAAGTTTATAAAAATGATTTTATATAAAATATAAGTTTCATGAAACATGTTGAACTCTAAAACTGCTTGAAAATCAAAGCAATAAATCTAAACAAGCCATGTTCCAAATTTGAGGTTAATATCTGTTCAGTCAGTCGTGTAAATTACCATTGATAGGACAAAGATTAATTATGTGTGACTCACCATTGTCTTTCTCTGTAGCACTGTTCACAAAGAGAGTGCTAAGGTTATTGTCACCATCTATAATGGTATAATATTGAGGGTATAGTGCAGGATCTTTGCCATTCACTGTCCATGTCATTTTACCCTGAACAGATGCTGGGCGAACACATTTCAGCTCCATCGTTTCAAGGGGATACCATTTTACTCTAACTGACAGGATCTTATTTTCTGAAAGCAAAATTCATATAGCTTCATGGGGGAGAATAGAACTGTTTTTAAAATGTTTAAGATTAGACAGTGACAACCCTTACCATTTTCAGAAAAAGAATTCTCTAGTACAGGGATTCCTGCATCCTGGAGAGTTTGTACAACATTTAAGTTTGCTGATGAAAAATCATCGCCGTTAGGGTCGCTGAGGCTGTTGGTTTTTACTTTAAATTCATAGTCTGCTATAATGCTACCAGGCCTATGGAGTAACACACATACCACAACAACGAGAAAACACTGTTTTAACAAGAGGTACAAACTAAAATGGAACTTTCAGAGTGAATGTTTATATCATAGACCTTACCTGAAGCCAGTGACTGTACATGAATCTTTACTGTAGGAAGACACACCTTCGTAACTTTTATCAATCTGTAAAAAGTAAGTGTAACCAATTCATATTAGGAAGTATACCAGACCTATGATAAAAATGAAAATTAAAAATGATATAGTTTTTAAGAAGAAATTTCAAGAACCAGAGATATATAGATTTTTTATTAGTTATAGTTATTTTATTATAGAATTTATTTATATTTAGAAAAATGGCAGCATCATTATTTTATTTTTACACAGAGATATGTTGACTTAAAGGGCACCTATTATGCAAAATTCACTTTTACATGGTGTTTGAACATAAATGTGTGTTGGCAGTGTGTGAGCAAAACCACCCTAGAATGATACAAATCCGCCCAGTGGTTTTTTACAATCTCAATAAATCATAAGCACTGTCTCAGAATGAGCTGTTCTAAGATTCTATGCAATGTGATGTAGAATTGCCCAGGCCCCTCCCACGACTGATGATTGGCACTGCAGTTTGAGCATAGACCCGCCCTGAGTGAGCTGGACACAGAGTCCGCCATTGTTTCGACGCTTGAGCAGCTGTAGACAAGAATGTCTCCTAAGCGACTGAGGTGTGTTGTTGGATGTAAGAATGAACATAGCAGTCTTCATTTACTCTCGTTGTTACTCGAGGGTGGATCAGTACTGTTCGTGATCCAGCTTACAGTCTTCAGAGCGACAGGACTAACGTTACTGACCACGGCAGAAATGAAAGTGAGAGCGCGCTCTTTATGACAGCTCATCGAGTCATTTTACGGATATAAGGTTTACCTGTTTATTAAGCACCCTCTGAAAAGTTGTGTTTATATTTGTTTACTGTTAGTTGTAACGAGTGTTTTGTAGGGCTGTTGGAACGAATTCCGAAATTCGAATATAATTCGAATATTAAAAAAATCAATACTATTCGAATGCTGAAGTTCCTATTCGAATATTGCTTTTTTATGTTTTTTTTTTTTTTTAATGCAATCTTGCCTTTCTCGCCGCCTTGGCACACACATGTGAAAATTAAATGCTTTTGTTTCGTCTGATAAACAATAAAGTTTTTGAATCGTAACACAATTGTGCACGTTATCCACGCTGTATCATCATAACAACTGTCAAAAGTCGCGGAGAGGAATGTCTCCACGGTAACGGAGATCAACAATTTGATTCTCAGTCCACATTACAACGTGAAAACGGCGTCTTCAAATATATCCACTTTGGAGTGCGTTTTCATTAATAAAAACGCCGTCTCATTGTGGAAGGAAGGCCAAAACGGAGAGGAAAATATACGTTATTTTTTTTTATAACAACTTACAACTTGACAAGCTAGGCGATCTGTCCGAGGAACCGCCGCTAAAACAGGCAAGAATTACTTATGTTCTGCCTCTCTCTCTCTCCTCATCACGGGGCTCAACTGCTACCAGCTGTCCGCCAAAAGGCAATAACAGACAAACTGACGGTTTATCTGTGAAGATATGAGACCGATCAACATCACGCATTGGCGATCCATAAGACTGTGTAATGTCGTAAATATTAATAATAGGATGAATTTGAGCATTTAATATTCGAATATTATTCGAATATTAAATAAAATAAGGAATGGAATTCGAATAGTATTATAGAGGAAGATTGACAGCCCTAGTGTTTTGTGTACTTCGCTGTGTATGTTGTTGAAAATGAAAGGGGGAGAGAGAGAGAGTTTATGGATAAGACTTTAATGCTCACTTCTTATACTGTGTTTATTCAGCTCTTACTGTGATTCTCTGGAGTAAAACTAACGCTTCATCTTTTGTGTGATGTACAATAAACTTCACTGAACTCATCAGTGTATTTTGGTCATCATTCGGACGGGGTCTGCTACAGCAGGCTTGCATTAATAGTGGATAAAAGCAGATGACAAGTAGATTATAACCATAATTAAACTAAACTATACCTGTTCAATCTCCATACAGCATATATTCTTTGGCTCTGTGGGCATTATTGTCCGACTCCGAGTCGAAATGAACACTGCAACTGAGAGTTCCTGTTCTGATATTATCAGATGAGGTTGTCCATAGTCCTGAACGCAAGCTTGTGAGGCTCCGCCCCCTGGTAGAGGTGGGCGGATCGATCCTGAAGTATGGATATACTGACGTGGTATCGAAAAGGATCGATCCTCACATAAAAATATCGATCCAAATGTGTGTTTTTTTTACCAGTAATTTGTATTAATTTAGCACGCAATTCAGTGGGTAAAATAAGCTTCTAAGTGGAAAAATAAGCGAATGTTAGCAGATAATTGTGTAGGATAGAACTTTTTCTCCTAGTCATCTGGATACAAGACGAAACCAATCAATCACAGAGAGCGTTCGATGCTGGTGCTTCGCTGAGCTCACAGGCCCAGTGCGCTTGGGAAACGAAGCCTTGCTTAGATGACAGAGAAACAATCGGGAGTTATTTTGCAATAAACAAAGCAAAAGTGTATATAACGGTTCAAAATGTTGACGTCAGTAAGATTTTTTTAATGAAATTAATATTTTTATTCAACAAGGATCGATGCATTAAATTGATCAAAAGTGACAGTCAAGGGTTTTTCACTGTTAAAAATCTACTTCATATAAATGCTGTTCTTTCAACTTTGTTCATCAAATAATTCTGCATAAAATGTATCATGGTTTCCACAAAAAATATGAAACTGTTTTCAACATTGATAATAATAAGAAATGTTTCCTGAGCTGTAAATCAGCATATTAAAATGAATTATCATCATGACTGGAGTAATGATGCAGAAAATTCAGCTTTGATCACTTGAATAAATTACAGTTTAGTATGACATAGCAAACAGATAGCCTATGTTAAATTGTAATATTACAGTTTTTACTGTATTTTTGATCAAATAAATGCAGAAGAGAATTAAAAATCTTACAGACCCCAAACTTTTGAACAGTAGGCTAGTGTACAATAGCACTTTTACTATAATTAGGGTACTTTTGTAAAAGTCACTGACTAATAATAATTACAGGCGAGTTGAGAGCACAAATCACAAAATATTTAGTAGTCATGAAAACGTTCAGATTTAGCATATTAATGATGCATTCACCTCATAAATCATGACACACTGCTCTAGCACAGGAAAGTGCATACAAGTTCAAGTGCATGCTTTTAAAATGAAAAAGTATTGGTATCGGTATCGATATCGGCGATACTGGGCCTGTATTTACTTGGTATCGGACCTATACCGAAATTTGCAGTATCGCCCATCCCTACCCCCTGGGCCGGCAGCAGCTGTTAATTTGCATTTAAAGGGATACTCCACTTTTTTCGGAAATAAGCTCATTTTACATCTCCCCCAGAGTTAAACAGTTGAGTTTTACCGTTTTAGAATCCATTCAGCCGAACTCCGGTTCTGACGGTACCACTTTTAGCATAGCTTAGCACAGATCATTGATTCTGATTAGTCCAGTAGCATTTCTTTCAAAATGACCAAAAAGTTTCAATATTTTTCCTATTTAAAACTTGACTCTTCTGTAGTTAAACCGTGTACTAAGATCGACGGAAAATGAAAAGTTGCGATTTTCTAGGCTGATATGGCTAGGAACTACTCTCATTCCAGCGTAATAATCAAGGAACTGTGTGTCTGTACCATGGGTGCAGCAGGCGTAATGATATGACGCAGCGCCTGAAAATAGTCCCCAGCTCGGTAACTTCTTCCAACGTGACCGGGACTAAGTTTGTCTAACCTATTAGACCTATTTTCAGGCGCTGCGTCATATCACTACGCCTGCTGCACTCATGGTACAGCCGCACAGTTCCTTGATTATTACGCTGGAATGAGAGTAGTTCCTAGTCATATAGGCTTAGAAAATCGCAACTTTTCATTTTCCGTCGATCTTAGTACACGGTTTAACTACAGAAGAGTCAAGTTTTAAATAGGAAAAATATTGAAACTCTTTGGTCATTTTGAAAGAAATGCTACTGGACTAATCAGAATCAATGATCTGTGCTAAGCTATGCTAAAAGTGGTACCGTCAGACCCGGAGTTCGGCTGAATGGATTCTAAAACGGTAAAACTCAACTGTTTAACTCTGGGGGAGATGTAAAATGAGCATATTTCCGAAAAAAGTGGAGTATCCCTTTAAAGGGCACACACTAAAACAGCGTGTTTTTCTGAGCCCCAAAAATTGACAATTTAAACATGCTGTAAAAAATTATCTTTTGGGTATTTTGAGCTAAAACTTCACATACATACTCTGGGGACATCAGAGACTTATTTTACATCTTGTGAAAAGAGTCATAATAGGTGCCCTTTAAGTAATATTTGTTTCATTATATGCCAACTGTGACACTTCTTATGTTTGCCTCAAGTTTGCATGCCTGCAATTCAAGAAGTATTAAAGATATCCTTTTAGATTATGGTTTTTAACCAACTTTTATTTTGGTATCTTCTTTTAAAGGCCCTCGATGGTTCAATCCCAGAGATACGGACATGTCAATGCAGCTCCATGAGTAAATGTGTATATTATACACATTTTCAGTGGTCAAAAACCAAATGTGGGTCACTTTGCATACAGTTCATACTTTTTTAAAGGGGAATATCTAAAGAACAGATAAAGTTAAAGCTAGAAATGTATTTAATTTTCTCCTATCAGCTCAATTGCAATCATTTGTAATTTTAGATTCTTGTTCTTATGAGACTTTTCTTTTGGAATCTTCTTTTTTAAGGCCCTAGATGGTTCAGTCTCATAGATATAGGGATGTCAATGCTGTAATCATAATGTGTCATTATGATACTGTGTATTTGAACAGATAGCTTCAGAAGCTGTTAAAATGAACACAATCCCATCTTCCAAATATCCCTAAAACTGATTAAAATATCGATTCTTATAAATACATGTTTGAGAGCAAGTTAATGTGCCTCAACTTAACCATTTTCAGTGGATTTTTGGTACTCAGAGAGATATGTTATATGTAATTCTTTTGATAGAGGGAAACTAGATTAATTCTAGTTTAAACATTATTTGTTCTTCAGACATTCCTCTTTAAATGCCATAAGTATCAGCTGTGTGCAAAGTTAACCACATTTGGTTTTTGAAGCTGCTTTAAAATCCCCAAATCCATGGGATTGAACCATTGAGCGCCTTTAAAATGAAGATACCAAAAGGAAAGTTTGTTAGGAACCAGAATCTAAAAGGATATTATGATATCTTTAATACTTCTTGAGTTACAGGCATGCAAAAGTGAGGCAAAAAAAGTGCTTTTTGCCATTTTTGAACTGTCACTGTTGGCATATAATGAAACAAAGATTGCTAAAGTCAACATATTTTACAAATAGACCTACCAATCTCTGTGTAAAAATAAAATCTGAGGTGAAAATTGTCATTTTGACCGCCCACTACAAAATAGTGGATTACTCAGTAAATATGTGACGTTTAATATTTTGGCTTTCGTCACTATTAATGTTTGTCTTTGTACAGAAAAAAATATGAAAAAAATAAAGAATTTGAGCTGTGGGAAGTTGGTTAATTTGACAAGGAAATGTCCCAATTCAATTTAGCATTACAGTTAATCATATATCCGGCTTAGAAAATGGCTCCGTTATGGCCAACACAGGGTTTGAAATTAACTTTTTCACCCACCAGCCAATTTGGCCACTACATTTTTAAGTTACCGGCCATTCAGAACTTCTACTAGCCAAAAAAAATAAATTTCACAGCTTTCATGTTTTTTTTATATGAAGGGGGCATTGTTTGCATGTGCGTGCGCGCCTCTTAGAGTTCTATTATGTAGCCAAATTTGTTATTTTTGTCATCCTCATTTGCTGTTAATTTGTTTTTGTTTTGTTTCCTAACCTTTGTGTTTAGTTTGTTGATTTTTGTTTTGAATGTGGCATCTTTCCGTGCCCTTGTGCTCTTATTTTGTAATTATTGCAGCTGATCCGGAGTGAAAGAATTTTTGTTTTAGTATGTGCAGATTGTAACAGTGGTGCTGTGTGGAGGAGAACACATCATTTTATTAAATATAAGGTAATTAGATTTTATTAAAGGAGTCATAATGTAGAAATTTCACTTTTCCACGAGAATCAATGTATGTTATGATTGCATAATGATTATACACTGGCCGGGAAGCCGATATTTAAAAGTGAAGCGTTTGTTTACCTCGGGGTTTGTAAAATAGGCCACGTGCACGCGCACGAAAAAACGAGATTTTGATTTCTTCCCCTTCTTGACGTCAAGACGGGGGAGGATATACCAAATATGGACACCGCAAACCTATGCCGCGGGAAGCCCGCCCCTCTCCCCCTCAGATTCAGTTTAGTTGACTCGAGAAAGATGGAGAAATCGAGTGCACACCTGAGATGCTCTGTGGGTGACTGCCACAAACAACATGCAAATGTGTTTTATCTACCAAAAACGGACGAAACTATCAGGGAACAGTGGATGAAATTCATTTTTAATGACGCTGTCCCAACAACTCTTTCAAGTGGCGTATCGTTAGGTGTGTGTGCTAAACATTTTACACCGGAATCTTTTACAAATTTGGGGCAGTATCAGGCGAACTTGGCCTCGAAGCTCCGTTTGGGAAAAGGTGCCATCCCAACCATCAGGGACTTGCCAGAAATTGAAAAGGTAAGACTGTGTTTTTATTGCTCTACTGTGGTTAACAAATAGCAGCTAACAGCTAATGCGGCTATTGTATGTAACGTTACCTTCGAGGTAAACACGGGGAATGGACTCTACGAATGCTAGCCACATCTTTCCACTTTGTTTTACACTAGCAGCTACAGTAGTGACGGTACAGGAGTCCATGCTCAGTGGCTAAAACTGTTTAAATGCAAGTATGAAAACAATATACCACTAAACATTATTAGCCAAACTCATGCAAAACATGCAGTTTGAAAATAGCTTTCAGTTAGTGGGGCTTCTGTAAGAATGTATATGGCAATGGTGTATTTTTTCTTTTTTCTTTGGTTGTGATTACAATTTCACTAACAATAAGTACCGTCACATTTAGTGAGCTATTGCAGTATTTTTTCTATGTTTTTGTACCGCTTGGAAGTAGTAAAATACATTCCTGCAACCAATCAACGCGCCCCTCATTTGCATTATTATAATGACCGTCCACGACAGCCAAAACATCGCATCAGATCTCGCGAGACAATAATGCCTTTAGAAATAAGGGTCTGAGGGGCTCTGTGTTGATTTTTTTTCCACTTTTCTTTTTTAGAAGTGCCTAAAATACTATAATAGAGCATTTGGGTATCCAAGGTAACACAACATTATGACTCCTTTAAAAATCCAACACCTGAACAATTAGACAAATGTCGAAAAGATGAACTTCTAGAAATAGCCGAACACTTTAAAATTCCAGTTTCAAAGCAATTGTTGAAAAAGTCTATTAAGGCTTTGGTATTTCAAAAGCTGGTTGAATTAAATGTGTTTGCGAAAGAGGTGGAAGATGAGGCAGCCGAAAAGCGTTCTTCCAGGTTTGACGTGTCAGAAGAAGGGTTGGGTGACACCGTGGAGGGAGAAGCCAAAGCCAAGGCAACTTTATTGCCCTTCCATTCTCTCCGTCGTCCATCGGTTCTGGGGATGCTGCACACCTTAAAGTGCGCCTCGCTCGAATTCAGATGGAAGCTCAGGATCGTGCTGAGGCACGTCAGGCTGAAATGAATTTGCGTATCCAGGTTCGAAAATTAGAGATAGGAGCTGATAAACAGGTTAAATTACATCAGCTTGAATAAGAGTCGATGAAAAGTCATTATGAATCAGTCGTATGTTCTGCTGATCCTTCTGTGTCCGTGGGGAATCTACATTTTCTACAATTACGTTTCTACAATTATGTTTGATATCACTAAGCATATCGTGTTAGTGCATCAGTTCAAGGAGAATGAAGTAGATTCATATTTTAATGCATTTGAAAGAATAGCTTCTTCACTTCGATGGCCAAAAGAGGCTTGGACTTTATTGCTGCAATGCAGACTTGGAGGAAAGACGCAGGAAGTCTTTTCAACCTTGTCCTTGGATGATAGTATGAAATATGATATTGTGAAAAATACTATACTTCATGCATACGAGTTGGTGCCTGAGGCATACAGGCAGAGATTTAGGAACCACAGGAACACAGGTCAGCAGAGTTATGTGGAATTTGCCCGTGAAAAGGAGATTTTATTTGATAAATGGTTAGCTGCAAGTAAGGTGCCCGATTTTAACTCGCTTAAAGATCTGATGATGTTGGAGGAATTTAAGAATTGCGTGCCCGAACGGGTGGTGACCGATTTGAACGAACAGAAGGTTGTATCTTCGTCACAAGCTGCAATTCTTGCTGATGAATTTGTGTTGACGCACAAGAATGTGTTTAGTTCGGTTCGTTCAGAGAAAACTGCAGGCTCTTTTTCTAGTCAGAGTTCACATTTCCGAGTTAAACAGAGTTCACCTCCAACACAAGAAATTAGAGAATGTTTCTATTGCCATAAGCGAGGGCACAGAAGCGTAAAAGCCAGAAATTCGCAGATTCTGTGCAATACGCTGTATTTAATAGATCACTAAATCCACACAGATTTGGCTTACGCAAACTTCCCCAGCAAAGTGAGTAAACATAGTAACACGCCAATTTGGCTAGTGTTAATTTCAAACCCTCACGAAACAGAAGAAAGTATAAATAATAAATATTTACCTAAAAAAATACACTGTATTATAAAGCTTGCATTAAAGGGACAGATCACCCAAAAATGAAAATGTTGTCATCACTTACTCACCCTGAAGTTGTTCCTAACCTGTAAGAGTTTCTTTCTTCTATTGAACACAAAAGAAGATATTTTAAAGAATGTTTGTAATCAAACAGCTGATGGTGGACACTGACTTCCATATAGTAGAAAAAAATAAAAATACCATGGAAATCAATGGCTTCCGTCAACTGTCTGGTTACCAACATACTTTAAAATATCTTCTTTTGTGTTCAACAGAAGAAAGAAACACATACAGGTTTGGAACAACATGAGGGTAATGGTGAATGAAGTATTGAGTGAATTATGCATAAATAATCAATATATTTCATATGAAAAATTTGAAATACTCACCGCTGACTTAATTTGAGCAGCATACTTGATGTATTTAATACTATTGGGCTTGCTGAGATTGATATCAAAATCTTCATTTATTGTCATTGACCTTTTATGAACTAAAAAACGCAACAACAACAAAAAACACACACAAAAAAACATTAATTTAGTGCATTAGTTTATCCATTTCAGTCATGTGAATTTTTTGGTTAATTCACCATATTTATGACAATCAGCAGGGTAAAATAATGGCAGTGGATATAAAAATTAAATATTCAAGGCCATATTGAAGCCAGTAAGCAAATTTACATTTAAAAAACTGCTTTCAAATAAATTCTGTGCAAAATTAGCACTTTACTTTAAAGTGTTGACGGGACCGTTATCAAAATATGAAGCCATCACTGACATTTTAATAATAATAATAAATATATGTGTTGTCATGACATTCATTTTCTGGTCATTTGTTTTTACAGTACATACCTGATAATGGTTCTGCAGGTGGTGGTTGTGGTGCTAGTGTCAATAAATCCAAAAACAATCAATAAAAAAAAAGAGAAAAAGAAAGAAATTAACCAATAAAAAATAAAGACATCTGACCATTCCTGAACATGTTTACAATAAATCAGTTTCAAAAGTAAAACTTGTTTGCATTTGTCACGAAGCCAACTATCAAACATATCATTAAAACCAACAAATTGGTACTTAATTTCATTAGAGATGGGATTGATAACTAACTTTGAAGCTATCATTAATAACTTAAAACTTCTAATAACTGTTAAAAGGTTCTATGTGTGTTGTCATCAAGTACATTAATAATAATAATAATGTAACATTTATATTGTGGTTTTCTCTGTACTCTATCTTACATATGGAAGAGGGGAATCTCCTACAGCATTCACCTGGATGATGCGACGGCAGCCATGTTGTGCCAGAACACTAACTACACACCAGCTTATTGGTGGAGAGGAGACAGAGTGATGACGCCAATCAGTATATGGGGATGATTAGGAGGCCATGATGGATAAAGGCCAATGGGCAAATTTGGCCAGGATGCCGGGATTAAACCCCTACTCTTTTATGAAGGACATCCTGGGATTTTTTATAACCACAGAGAGTCAGGACCTCGGTTTAATGTCCACAGGGTGAGCGCCCCCTGCTGGCCTCACTAATACATCTTCCAGTAGCTACCTGATTCCCTTTCGAAAGTGAACACGCACTGCATCGATGACGCTATTGGAGAACACCCTCCACGTGAACCGGTGTCTGAAAAGCTATCCAATCACGGCAATCGAATTTGACCGGCGACAGCCTATGACGTCACTACAAGCGCGACCTGGAAGTATAAAAGGGGCGCCTAGAGAACATCCACTTTTCGTCTTCAGGGATTGTTTTGTCTGATTTGCAATCACCTGAAAAAGGTAAGTGACAAGCGTTTTAAGAAGTGTTTGGATCCATGTCTCAGGTTTCTGACACCAGATGACACAAACAACTTGTGTGTTTATTGTTTGGGCGAAGAGCACGCACGATCAGCTCTTGAGAGACCTGATTGTGCAGAATGTGAGTTTTCCTCTTAGAAAACTCCACTCTCGTCTGGCCCTCTTCTCGAGGGAAGAGGGACAGGCATCTGGGCCCAGTGGTTCGGGTCCCGCTCGTGCTGAGTCCCGCTCCCACTCGATTGGAAAGTCGATGGCAGCGATGGTGGCCACAGAGAGACATCTATGGCTGAACCTGGCTGACATCGGGGAGAAAGAAAAGGCTTTTCTCCTCGATGCCCCGGTTTCGCCATCTGAACTTTTCGGCGCCTCCGTTGAGACGTGGTAGAAAAGTTCAGAGAGGTGAAGGCGCGCTCAGCTGCATTTAAATCATGCATTCCACTGCGGTCCCAAAGATGATCTTGGTAGGTCTTTATTATAAGGTTATTTAACTTTAGATCTCGGTTCCCTATTTAGAAGTATTAAGGGGTATATTTGATAGGTATTAAATTAGGAATTTAGGGCCCTGAAGGTCCCGTTTTCATAGGTAGGCTTGCATATAGGTCTCCTCTTGTGATAGAGTCATTAGGTTTATGTAGTAGGTGGTGCCAATCTTGGTCACCCAGTGAAATGTACAGGTTGGCTCCATCTCACAGAGCACTTCCACCTCTAGTGAGGCCACCGTGCATGTGAGCTTCAAACAGTTTTTGTTCAGCGTGAGATGGCTTCCTCCCATTTGGGGTTGTCTCCTAAGGCCACCACTTTGTATAAAAAGCTCCAGATAAACCAACCAAGTGTTGGCCCTCATCAGGCCACCTGGATAGCCACCTTGTATTTGTATAGCAGGTCTCCTCTCACTTCTGAGAGTTGTTTTGAGACTATATCTTTGGACTTCAGACACAGGATATTCAAGTGCCATCCCCATGAGGGCTGCCTTAATATCTGGCTTAGTCATGTGTACTTAGGAGTTTGTTGGAGTAGATCTGCTAGAAGCTCCCTGAGCCCCTCAGTAACTGAGCGTAGGCTCTTTAGATTTAGATCACCTACAGTTTGTAGGCTCAACCCTGCTTAGTTTCAGTGGGCAACCAGTCCTGAGCTACAGGGTGATCCCTGATGGCTGTGTGGAACATAGTGTGATTTATAAGTTTTTTTTTTTTTTTTTTTTCAATAAATACCCGATGTTTGTGCAGTAGTTGTAGGTGGTGGTGCTGTTGCTAGTGTCAATAAAACCCAAAACAATCAATCAAAATAAAAGAGAAATGATCCAATAAACAATAAAGACATCTGACCATTCCTGAACATCCAAATGTCATCTCTTTTTTTTAACAGTACATACCTGGTGCTGTTATGGTAGTTATAGGCGGTGGTGTTGCTGGTGGCAATGAAATCAAAATCAATCAATCAAAACAAAAGAGAAATGATCCAATAAACAATAAAGACATCTGAACATTCCTGAACATATTAAAAATAAATCAGTTTCATAAATGTTTGCATTTTTGCAATTTCTTTAATTGCACAAAGCCAACTATCAAATGTACAGTAATTTTTTTTTTTTTTTTTTTTTTTTGAATAGGTAGGCTACATCACTTGTTAACATGTCCTATTATATGTGGGTGTGTTGTTATCAAATATATATTTTTTTAATAGTACATACCTGGTGTTGTTATGGTAGTTATAGGTGGTGGTGTTGCTGGTGGCAATGAAATCAAAATCAATCAATCAAACAAAAGAGAAATGATCCAATAAACAATAAAGACATCTGAACATTCCTGAACATATTAAAAATAAATCAGTTTCATAAATTTTTCTCATTTTTGCAATTTCTTCATTTCTTTAATTGCACAAAGCCAACTATCAAATGTATAGTAAAAAAAAAAAAAAAAAAAAAAAAAAAAGGTAGGCTACAACACTTGTTAAAAGGTCCTATATATGTGTATGTGTGTTGTCATCAAATACTTTTTTTTTTTTTTTTTTTTTTTACAGTAGGCTACATACCTGGTGTTGTTATGGTAGTTATAGGCGGTGGTGTTGCTGGTGGCAATGAAATCAAAATCAATCAATCAAAACAAAAGAGAAATGATCCAATAAACAATAAAGACATCTGAACATTCCTGAACATATTAAAAATAAATCAGTTTCATAAATGTTTGCATTTTTGCAATTTCTTTAATTGCACAAAGCCAACTATCAAATGTACAGTAATTTTTTTTTTTTTTTTTTTTTTTTTTTTTTAAATAGGTAGGCTACATCACTTGTTAACATGTCCTATTATATGTGGGTGTGCTGTTATCAAATATATATATTTTTTAACAGTACATACCTGGTGTTGTTATGGTAGTTATAGGCGGTGGTATTGCTGGTGGCAATGAAATCAAAATCAATCAATCAAACAAAAGAGAAATGATCCAATAAACAATAAAGACATCTGAACATTCCTGAACATATTAAAAATAAATCAGTTTCATAATTGTTTGCATTTTTGCAGTTTCTTTAATTGCACAAAGCCAACTATCAAATGTAAAGTAATATTATTATTATTTTTATTTTTTTAAATAGGTAGGCTACATCACTTGTTAAAATGTCCTATTATATGTGTGTGTGTTGTCATCAAATAGATTTTTTTTTTTTTAACAGTACATACCTGGTGTTGTTATGGTAGTTATAGGTGGTGGTGTTGCTGGTGGCAATGAAATCAAAATCAATCAATCAAACAAAAGAGAAATGATCCAATAAACAATAAAGACATCTGAACATTCCTGAACATATTAAAAATAAATCAGTTTCATAAATGTTTCTCATTTTTGCAATTTCTTCATTTCTTTAATTGCACAAAGCCAACTATCAAATGTATAGTAAAAAAAAAAAAAAAAAAAAAAAAAAAAAAAGGTAGGCTACAACACTTGTTAAAAGGTCCTATATATGTGTATGTGTGTTGTCATCAAATACTTTTTTTTTTTTTTTTTTTTTTTTTTTTTTACAGTAGGCTACATACCTGGTGTTGTTATGGTAGTTATAGGCGGTGGTGTTGCTGGTGGCAATGAAATCAAAATCAATCAATCAAAACAAAAGAGAAATGATCCAATAAACAAAGACATCTGAACATTCCTGAACATATTAAAAATAAATCAGTTTCATAAATGTTTGCATTTTTGCAATTTCTTTAATTGCACAAAGCCAACTATCAAATGTACAGTAATTTTTTTTTTTTTTTTTTTTTTTAAATAGGTAGGCTACATCACTTGTTAACATGTCCTATTATATGTGGGTGTGCTGTTATCAAATATATATTTTTTTTAACAGTACATACCTGGTGTTGTTATGGTAGTTATAGGTGGTGGTGTTGCTGGTGGCAATGAAATCAAAATCAATCAATCAAACAAAAGAGAAATGATCCAATAAACAATAAAGACATCTGAACATTCCTGAACATATTAAAAATAAATCAGTTTCATAAATGTTTGCATTTTTGCAGTTTCTTTAATTGCACAAAGCCAACTATCAAATGTAAAGTAATATTATTATTATTTTTATTTTTTTAAATAGGTAGGCTACATCACTTGTTAAAATGTCCTATATGTGTGTGTGTTGTCATCAAATAGATTTTTTTTTTTTAACAGTACATACCTGGTGTTGTTATGGTTGTTATAGGTGGTGGTGTTGCTGGTGGCAATGAAATCAAAATCAATCAATCAAACATAGGGCTGGGTACCGAGTTCGATACTTTTTAGGTACCGACCGAATTGCCTCGATACTATCGAGTATCGAAAAATGACTTGTTTTTCGGTACCAGATTTCGATACCTAAGGGGTTAACTCGTCAACGTCAGTGCTCAAACAAATACATATGAAATGCACAACGACACGCCTAAATTCGCTCACGCACATACACGCAAACTCTACACACACGAGACGCGCGGAACTCTCCGCACATACTCTTATGAGACGCGCGCGCGCACACAAACTGTCCACGCACATTCTCATGAGACGCGAGCCTATGGACGCGAGCACACACACACAAACTCGCGCACATACTCAATGACACGCAAGCACACACACTCACAATACCCTAAAGATGTGGAAAAGTCGATCAAAAGTGTGGCTACATTTCTCTAGGCTCGATGCCAACAGCGCGCGATGCAGTATTTGTGGTAAAATAATGACTGCAAAGACGGTACCGCGACAGATATGATGAAGCCCTTGACAGTGCACGGAGTAAACATAAGAGCAGAAAGTTGCTGCGTCTTCGACTGGTAAATGAAGAGATACCTTGTTGATCACTCTGACTGTGTTTATATTGCAATAATGACCTACTGAATGTACACTGCCGTTCAAAAACGTGTTGGTCAGAATTTTTTTTCAGTAAGCATGCATTAAAGTGATCAAAAATGACCTTCCAAAAACTATTTTCATATTTCAGCTTTGACAACAAAGGAATAAATTACATTTTGAAATATATTCAAATAAGATTTTAAATTGTAATACTATTCCACAATATTACAAGTTTTACTGTATTTTTGATTAAATAAATTCAGCTTTGGTGAGCATGAGCTCTTTATAAAAAAATATTTTGTACCTTATGTATATGTATAAGGAATATTTTGTTCCTTTGTGCTTTTTTTGTTCCTTTGTGCACTGACTAAGGAGCATGAGTCAAACTGAAAAAATAAAACCAAAGTTTTTCTGAGGTAATGTGTTATGTAATCTTGTTAAAATGGATAATATTCATAAAATTGGTATCGAAAAAAGTATCGATCAGGAACCGGTATCGAAATCAAGGTATCGGTATCGGTATTGGTATCGAAATTTTTTGAACGATACCCAGCCCTAATCAAACAAAAGAGAAATGATCCAATAAACAATAAAGACATCTGAACATTCCTGAACATATTAAAAATAAATCAGTTTCATAAATGTTTCTCATTTTTGCAATTTCTTCATTTCTTTAATTGCACAAAGCCAACTATCAAATGTATAGTAAAAAAAAAAAGAAAAAGAAAAAAAAAAGGTAGGCTACAACACTTGTTAAAAGGTCCTATATATGTGTATGTGTGTTGTCATCAAATACTTTTTTTTTTTTTTTTTACAGTAGGCTACATACCTGGTGTTGTTATGGTAGTTATAGGCGGTGGTGTTGCTGGTGGCAATGAAATCAAAATCAATCAATCAAAACAAAAGAGAAATGATCCAATAAACAATAAAGACATCTGAACATTCCTGAACATATTAAAAATAAATCAGTATACATAAATGTTTGTTTTGTGCAATTTCTTTAATTGCACAAAGCCAACTATCAAATTTACGGTTAAAACCAAAAACAACAAATAGGTACATCACTTGTTAAAAGGTTCTATTATATGTCATCAAACACATCCTTTTTTTCCTTTTTTTTTTACAGTACATACCTGGTGTTGTTATGGTAGTTGTAGGTGGTGGTGCTAGTGGCAATGAAATAAAAAACAATCAATCAAAACAAAAAGACAAAAGAAATAATCAAATAAACAATTGTAATCAATAAAAAATATATAATTTTGTTTTCATTTATATGCAAAATGTAATTAATTTATTTAAAAGATTATGCCAACAGTCAAAATTAAGGTTAAATTATTTTAATATTTTAAATGGTTTCTTTCTCAATTGAATTTTATTACATTTACAGACATATTTTAATTTAAAATTAAGCTTCCGTTAACGATTGTGTAAACGACGTCCCTTCCGATGCACGCTATATTATTACGATTAGGTAATGAAATAATCACACAGGAAATGTTGTGAAACACATATTTGTAATCCTCCCCTGTGGATTTTGTCTTTGAATTTCGTCTCAGAAATCACTTTCATTGAGGACTCTCCATACCTACTATCAAAGACACGGCCTGGCTACAATCTTCATCAGCATTATGGCGTCGATAGCTAAGACATTTCATCTCAGTGATACGTATTTTCACTGTTTTATGCATTTTTGATGTCGATTGGTCTTAAAACTTTACTTAAAACTTTTTTCACATACACCAATGTAAACTGTATGTCATAAGCGGCAGGGACGCATGAGAGAGTGCTGGTGTGCAGTCGTAGTGAGAAGCTGCTCACTGAGGAGCAACTGGTGGAGCTTTCGTGTAGCTGTGAATGTACTTTGGGTCTAATGGGTGGAGCTATATAGCAAGCCGTTTTAACATTTAATCCTTAAAACCTACTAATATCTATTTAATGCTAGTACTTATTTTTTAGATACTAGTATCTATTCTATTAAGTACTAGTACTTATTCATTAGCTACTAGTGCTTATTTTTTAGGTACTAGTGCCTATTTGTTAGATACTAGTGATTATTCTTTAGGTACTAGTACCTATTTAAAGATACTAGTACTTATTCATTAGATACTAGCTCTTATTTATTAGATACTAGAACTTATTCCAATAGTGACTAGTATTTATTTATATCTAACTTGTTAAGAAAAAAAAATCAGGAAACAGACTAAATTGCAGAAGGCCGTTTTTATAATAACACTATAATAATAGCCTACCTTTTTAATGGTATTAGAGTAAAAAAAAATATTATGAATAGGCTTATGTAATATAGTGCATATATACTCTTATTTTGACATGACTCTCATTCTCTGACGCAAATTAATATTCCGAATTTTTAATTGTAAGGAATTATGAATGCTCACCAAAAATCCCAATCTCTGAGTGTTGTGGTTGTTTGGCTGGTGGGTATCTATTTAATAGGTACTAGTATCTAATGACTAAGTACTAGTATCTATTGAACAAGTACTAGTATCTAGTAATAGGTACTAGTATCTAAAAAATAAGTACTAGTACCTAACGAATAACTACTAGTATCTAACAAATGTACTAGTCACAATTGGAATACATACTAGTCAGAACTGAATAGTTGATATCTGAATGACAGATCCCCTATGGTAAGCCGTTTTAACATTTAATCCTTAAAACCTACTAGTATCTATTTTCATGCTACTAGTACTTATTTTTTAGATACTAGTATATTTTCCATTAAGTACTAGTGCTTATTCTTTAGGTACTGGTATGGCAAGCCGTTTTAACATTTAATCATTTCAACCGACTAGTCTCTATTTTCATGCTACTAGTACTTATTTTTTAGATACTAGTATCTATTCCATTAAGTACAGTGGTGTAGTGGTAAAAAAAGAGGTGGGTAAACTATAAATTCTGGTGGACCACGACGTGGTCACCCCGGTAAGGTGGGCCACTGCCTACCGGTATGTGTATCCTGATGACATCGCTATAGGCTATTATTTGATGGTACTACCAAGGGTATCACTGGTTGTTCCCTCATCATAGGTCACACAATCACTATTCAATTCATACATTAATCTAAGTTCTTGTTAAAGAGACTCAAGAAGGAATAATATGGTTGAAATCTATAAAGTTTACTAAATGACAAAACAGAGAAAACAAAAATATTTAAGAGAGATCGAGAGGGAGGCTTATATCCAGGGCTTCCAATGCAATGCACTTGTGCATAATGATTAGGGATTTGGGATTATTTTCATAGTTGATTAATCTGTTGAATATTTCCTCGATTAATTGATTAGTTGTTTGGTCTATCAGAAAAATGTGGATCATTGTTTCCCTGTAGAGGGAAAGTCTTTAACCTGGTGCAGGCTTGATTCCCTCTGAATCTCTTGTACAGTTGGGTTTTGACATGCTCCCTACATTAAACCAGCTGCCTGTAATGAATAAAAATATAAACTTATAAATATAAAAATGAAAAAAATCTCTTTTTTTGCATCGTTTTAATGATTTCCTGTTGCGGCTGTGATCAAGTTTCATTCTCGCGCAGCTTGTTTAGTAACTTCACGAGCGTGTGTTTTCTGCTATGTATGTGCGCCGTTCTCTTTGTTCCGTGTTTGTGTGTGTGTGTGTGTGTCGCGCGCTGCGCTCTCTGCTCCGTGTTTGCGTTCTGCGCGTTCTGCTCTGTAGTTAACGGCCAAAATGCTCGAATCATGTGCTGATCGGCAATCACGCTCTGGGAAAGCAAAGTCCGCTCAAATAGCGTGAAATTTAGAGGTGGATAAACGCAATGTAGAGGTGGATAAATGCACTTTGGAGGTGGGCAAACGCTATTTCCGAATTTTGGGAGGTGCGTAAACGGCGTTTACGTGCGTTTAGCCTCCACTACATCCCTGATTAAGTACTAGTACTTATTCATTAGCTACTAGTGCTTATTCTTTAGGTACTAGTGCCTATTCTTTAGATACTAGTGCTTATTCTTTAGGTACTAGTACTTATTCAATAGATACTAGTATTTATTCATTAGATACTAGTACTTATTCATTAGATACTAGTACCTATTAAATAGAGTACTTATTCATTAGATACTAGTACTTATTCATTAGATACTAGTTCTTATTTATTAGATACTAGTACTTATTCATTAGTTACTAGTACTTATTATTAGATACTAGTACTTATTCATTAGATACTAGTACATATTAAATAGATACTAGTACTTATTCATTAGATACTAGTACTTATTCCAATAGTGACTAGTAACTATTCTTTTGTTACTAGTAACAATTATTATTTTATTTTTTTTGCCATTGACTTCTATGGGGATCTGTCAGTCAGATATCAACTATTCAGTTCTGACTAGTATGTATTCCAATTGTGACTAGTACATACAGTATATATCAGATATTTATATTTATTAGGTAGTTATTTATTAGGTACTAGTACTTATTTTTAAGATACTAGTACCTATTACTAGATACTAGTATGTATTCAATAAATACTAGTACTAAGTCATTAGATACTAGTACCTATTAAATAGATACTAGTACTTATTCATTAGATACTAGTACTTATTCAATAGATACTAGTACGTATTCTTTAGATACTAGTACTTATTCTTTAGATACTAGTACTTATTCATTAGCTACTAGTACTTATTCAATAGATACTAGTACTTATTCATTAGATACTAGTTCTTATTTATTAGATACTAGTACTTATTCATTAGATACTAGTTCTTATTTATTAGATACCAGTACTTATTCATTAGTTACTAGTACTTATTATTAGATACTAGTACTTATTCATTAGATACTAGTACATATTAAATAGATACTAGTACTTATTAGATACTAGTACTTATTTCAATAGTGACTAGTAATTATTCTTTTGTTCCTAGTAACAAATTAATTATTTTGCCATTGACTTCTATGGGCATCTGTCATTCAGATATCAACTATTCAGTTCTGACTAGTGTGTATTCCAATTGTGACTAGTACATATATATTAGATACTAGTAGTTATTCATTAGGTACTAGTACTTGTTTTTTAGATACTAGTACCTATTACTGGATACTAGTATTTATTCAATAAATACTAGTACTAAGTCATTAGATACTAGTACCTATTATACTATTATGATACTAGTACCATCGTCCATCGCAATGGCTGACAGAACCCCCTGGTGTTCCATCCAGAATGCGTGGATTTTGCGCTTACGTAAATCCCTTCGATAGGCCATTGCATTCATGTGCTCAACAGACTGTGGTTGGCTATGCACAACACTGCAAAAAAAAAAAAAAACGCATCTGTCGTTGCTATGCAACCATGAACTGTGCTCTCCATGACATGATGATGAGGAAGTATCAGCAAAGGATTAATTGTTCCCTTTCGAGTGGTCTCTCCCATTGCGTAAGTAGCTTATGCTATGGGAAAACTCCTTTTCTCGAGAATATAAAGCCAACATTTTTTAAAACGCAGTGCAGCTGCACAGCATACACAGATGAGCGGCGAGCGCGGTCATTGGCTGTGCTGCGGCAACTACACGAACCTATGACAGGGTGGCTCAGACGTGCGGTCCAATCAGGGCAATTCGCGCCCTGACGCGTCATAGCCCGCCAGAATGGCCGTGGTCAGAGGCTATAGACTAGGCAGAATTTCAGAAAATGTGCTTATTTAAAGTGCTGGAGGCATTTTGTGATTATTTATATTATACAACATTTTTAGGGGTATTAAGGGGTGCTGAATCCAAATCTGCTGTATATGAAGCTCAAAAATGTCCCAAAATGCCTCAAAATTGAGAAATTCAAAATGGCCGCCACCGCCAGGCTGAAATCTATTTTTCAGTATATCTTTTTGACTAAACAAGGTACAAACATGAAATAAATGTGCTTTTGTAAGTTTTCCTACATTGGCAATTCAATGCCATATTCAGATTTTAGATGTCATGTGAAGAAACTGCTTAGATATTGCAAAAATAGTTGTTTTTAACTATGAACTATTATTAACTAATTAATAATTAAGTTATTCCAAATGTTCACAGGTTTTCACACATGGGGAATTTAACATCCTGTCCTGATTTAGATCAAGTGTCAATAATCAGCTTGAAAATCACACAAGTATAGAGAAAAAGGTGGTCATTAGTAGGGGTGTGACGAGACGCTTACTCCACGAGACGAGACGAGACACGAGATTGGGTTCACGAGAACGAGACAAGACGAGATTTTTACACAATTTTTAAGAAATCCTCAATGATGAAATATATGAATGGAAAATAGTGTTTTATTCAACTGAAAATCACAAAATGCAAAACAATTTAGGTGCATTTTGAAATCAACTTGTAATGAATGTTATTTTACTTCTATTTTAATGAATTCTATGCAGTAAAGGACATGCAAACACTGCTAAATGTTTTGCTATAAACTCTACCGTCTGGCATCCCCTGTACGATTTCATATGAGAAATCTAACTCCTTTCCACAAATCGAACATAAAAAAAAATAAAACAGAATGAATAAAATAAATATAAATAACTGAAATAACACTTTAAATGCAAACAGTAAGTGTGTATCCATAATCAAAGTAGGCTACTGCTCTCTCAAAACTACAAGTTCAAACAGAAACACATTTTTTCTTCAAGCATGAAAAAGAGATAAATTAACTACACAGAACAGTAGACATATAAGCATGTCTACGATTTCTGGCAGCAGTTGAGACCTTTTTGAGGGCTGCACGATATGAGGAAAAGCTGCGATGTGCGATAACATTGTTTAATATTGCGATGTCGATATGACTTGTGATATATGAATGTTAGCTATACTGTTCCCATGTCTTAGTGCTTTAATAGGTTCTTTGCGTGATAGGTCAAATGTTTATTACCTGCCTGGTTCAGATTACACTATTTTAGCGCGATTTTGGCACGATCCGTTTCGTGGAGATTCGTAAAGGACAACGGGCGTCGGGACGCAAGATTCGATCGTTTCGTTTCGTAGGCTATAGTGTGTGATAGTGGGCGACAACCTACGCGTCTGCGATGCTTCAGGACATCACGACAGAAAGACTAGCATGTTTAATTTTAACGGTCCTCCACGACGGGTTGAGTGTGTGCGAGAGTGAGTGAGAGTGCGAGCAACAGTGAGCGTGTGTGCGCGCGGGAGTGAGCGTGCGTGTGTGTGTGTGCGCGCGAGTGAGTGAGTGAGCGAGGGACAGCGTGTGTGTGATTGGCCCGGCACACAAATGATTTAAAAGTGGCAGGGGCATATTCAATACTAATTTCACCCTCACGCTCCATCACGCTGACATCACAACAACTCACGAGACAAAGTTTCACCTCGACGAGAAATCTCGTCGCGTTTTAATCTCGCGAGATCTCGTAACACGAGATCTCGTCACACCCCTAGTCATT
The DNA here is from genome assembly GCF_951802725.1 of Rutilus rutilus. Lineage (NCBI taxonomy): Eukaryota > Metazoa > Chordata > Actinopteri > Cypriniformes > Leuciscidae > Rutilus > Rutilus rutilus. The sequence goes on along the minus strand of NC_140220.1, from coordinate 11,609,555 downwards.
AGTGATAAAGAAGTTGTCAATCAAATAAGATCCAAAAGCAGGAAGATCCATGGATTTTTGTCGCCAATTGACTAATTCAGACCTACAAGAAAGAGTTGGTTCCCAACCTGTGGGCCGCCGAGGTATTGCAGGTGGGCCGTGGGAGGCCTTTCAATAAAAAAAAATATATTGTTGAAAATTCATGAAAAAAATTCATGAAGGATTACTAAAAGGGATTGAATGGTTCAAGTAGAACAATACCCAAAGAGATTTACATCTATCTATAAATTACAGAAACGTCTGTCTGTCTGTCTGTGTGTGTGTCTGTGTGTCTGTCTGTCTGTGTGTGTGTCTGTTAACCACATCTCAAACCGTTAGTCCGATGGATTTCAAACTTGACAGGTGTCTCGCTACGGGCACGAGTAAGTGCAGTGCCAAGTTTGACGTTGTTTGGATGAGAAATGCTAAAGATATCGTTAAATATATCATTTTTAAAAGGTTGTGGTTTAAAAATAAACATTCTGACATTGGGTTAGCTACACTGTTTACTTCTGAATATTACAGTTTGGTTCCTTCTGAATATTATAGTTTGGTTCCAGAACGTGATAAATCCATTTTGATTAATTTGAGTAAAAATGTGTTTTCTTTACCAAGAAAGTGGCAAGATGAAAACCACTATTTTCTGTTTAAAACTTTCACATAGCATCTTTAGGTTATAATATCATAAGATCTATTATAAAAACGGATTATTTTTCCCCAAAAATGCAGTAAATTCATGACACTTTTTTTTCAAAATGCTATCATATTGAAACTGTTGAAATCAGCCATCACTGAGAAATATCTACTGAACTTTTTTGATGGCGATCAGCTCACAAAAACTAATTTTGCACGGGCACTTTGCACTGCTCCCTGAAATCGACGTGCTTATTCATTTGTGGATGTTAACTGAATCTGTAATTCAGCTATGCTGTTTACTTCTGAATATTATATTTCATTCTGGTGCGCTTAAAGTTATCGCTACTGTGTAATAGTAGCCTCTGCTATTCACCAACTAAACATATCCTATTCAATACGTTCACAGTCTCTTTCACGGGCATCATTTGTAGTTGCCCATTCACAAACTGTTTGCTCAAGCATAGCGTTTTCTCGGAGTTCACTGTGTGCTTTCTTCCATGCACAAATAAAAATGTCACTGAACTTTCACTGTGTAATTGTAACAATGAGCACTCAAACACACCAAACCAACAAACAATTACTAAAAACACACTCAAAAACTGATTTTGCACAGGCACTTAGAAGGTTGTGGTATTCATAAACACTCAGTCAGCTACACTGTTTACTTCTGAATATTATAGTTTATTCACAGCCATCATTTGTAGTAACCTAGCCTGGTCCCTGAATTCAGTGCGTTCACAGTCTCTTTCACGGGCACCAAACCAACAATTACTAAAAACACACACAAAAACTGATTTTGCACGGGCATTTTGCACTAGTTTAAATAAATTAAAGGTGCTCTAAGCGATGTCACACATTTTTTAGGCCAAAACATTTTTTGTCACATACAGCAAACATCTCCTCACTATCCGCTAGCTACCTGTCCCCTGAACACACTGTAAAAAAACGTGGTCTCTGCAGACACCACAGGCTTCACAAATGGCAACAAAAACAAACTTGGCTAACCCGCACCACGAAACATAAACTGTTCCAGCCAATAACCGACAAGAAGGATTTGGGGTGGGGTTTGGGGAGTTAGTGTGCGGATGAGGAGGAGGGAGGGTCTAGCCAGAGCCATATAGAGAGAGAGTTGCGACAACGGAAGTTCAAAATGCTTAGTTGTCACGTGATTCGCGTAGACCTCAGATAGTTCCAGGAAGTGCTTCGGAATCAACTAGCATGCTTTAAAACACAAGTTTATTTGATTCAGATAATCTGATAATATAAAATCTTATTCTTTAAACGTCTTATCTTTTAAAACTGCATCACAAACGGTCTGTTCTACCGCGCTGCTGTTACTTCCGGGAACTATTGAGAGGCTCTACGAGCCGCCATTGCTGTAAAAAAAGTGTTCCATTGTAGTCAATGGAGTTGTCGCAACTCTCTCTCTATATGGCTCTGGGTCTAGCTAGCCTCCGTTTTGTTTGACAATACTTTAAACGTCAACAAGAAGTGACATCACCCAACATCACTTAGAGCATCTTTAACCCTTTCACACGTAAGTTTAAAATATTCTGGCTCACCCCCCAGCGTGAGTTTTTCAAGGCGACCGTTATTTAGAATGTGTCACTTTATGGTTTCCATGGTGACGCATCATTGCTTGTCACATGACACATCGGCCGGCATCGGCCGATACGCGGCTGCTGCGTTCGCCGATAGTTTTTTCCCGCCATTATTTACAGACAGGCGTCCGCAGGCAGCTCTGTGTTGCTGGAGATGCTGCAGTTCACGTGCAGCCCCTCCCACACTAGCAGAGTGCTGGAAGCCTCTTCAAGACAACAGTAAGTTTTGAACTTTCAAAGCATCTTTTAACTGTTTGACTTATATTGAAATATTGCCATACACTTTGAAAGTGGAAACACGTTGCTCTATATGTGCGTGCAACTATAGCTAAGCAAGTTTGTGGGTCTAAATGGAAAACGCAAATGCCGAATGCCTCATCTATAAAACTGCTTGCCATTGTATTTAGGGAGCTGCAAATAGCTAAGTTTGAGGCTATCCATATGCATACGGCAGCTGTTACGAACACTGGTCATAGGATTAAATAATGCCGACGTTGTTCCGTGATTCCGTGATATTTGTGGGAGTTTTTTCAGCGACCACCTGGCTGAGGTTTGGACGTGTGCTCATAAAAGAAGCGACGCGGTTGCGACACGCGCTCGTTTGTCCAGGTGCTCCTATGCCGTGGTGAGATGAAAACATCGAAACTTTTCAGAATGCCGCAAGCGCACGCAGGTCACGTGACAAAAAACAACTGACCTTTCCATGACAACATCGAAAGCTCGGCCGAACAGCTGATCATAGCTGGACAGGGCGGGTTTTTATTTCTCATCTCCATAAATATATGTAGTCGTAAAGGGCTAGAAATAAATTAATCCTTACTTCCTCGTTATCATGGAGAGCGCAGTTCATGGTTGCATAGCAACGACAGACGCCACGGGAGCGCAAGCGGGAATATGTGAACAGTCCCTAATTCATAATAAACTGAGAATCTATTTGGTTTAAAATCGTTTTTGTTTTGTTTAAAATGGAGGAAAAACCATTTTCTTAGGAAAGCCATTTGCTCTACAAGAGATTAAGTTAAGTGCACTAAAATTTAGGCCTAAGCATTAAATTACTAGGTTGTAAATAGTTGGTTACTTTTAAAATTAAGTATAGTACAGTTTGCACTTTATTATGTTGCTTGCTTGTTGCTACTGTGTGCAATAGTGTCATTATTTTATTTATGCTTAAATATTTATTTTTCAGAATTTATTTTCAGAATTTTAATTATGCTTAAATATTTATTTTCAGTATTTTCAGCACTGAACTTTTTTTTTTTTTTACTTGTTCTACCTCACATGTTTTTAATATTAGCTAAATATAGGTTTTTTTTAAGTTCAATAAATGTTCCTTTTTTAAATTGAGACTTGTAACATTTGTTATCATCATTGTGTCATTTTTATGGTGTAAATTGAGTGAGCAAAAGCAGTATCAGCTCCAAATATCGGCCCAAGAAAATCGGCAGCCCGTATCGATCATCGGCTAAGGCTGATGAAAAAAAATCGGTATCGGCACTAAAAAATCCATATCGGTCGATCCCTAGAGCCCTCTACGAGGGCAGGCCCGTCTCTGGCCTTTGGTCGAGCCCAGAGAAGCGCCTACACATAAACTGTCTGGAGATGAGAGCGGTCGCTCTAGCACTCAAAGCCTTGCTCCCGTACCTGAAAGACGATCACGTCCTAGTCCGAACAGACAACATGACAGTGGTGGCTTACATAAATCGCCAAGGCGACCTCAGGTCAAGCACCTTGCACGCCATGGCCAGGAGTCTAATTCTGTGGGCTCAGCACAACCTGCGCTCCCTGAGGGCGGCGCACGTGCCAGGCATTCTGAACCAGGGTGCAGATATGCTATCAAGAGACAAAGTTTCCCAGGGGGAATGGTCTCTTCATCCTCAGACGGTTCAGCTAATATGGAGCACCTTCGGCGAGGCAGAGGTCCACCTCTTCGCCTCCGAAGACAACGCTCACTGCCGATTATTTTATTCAAAGAACACGGACGCGCTTTTTACAAGAGCTGCTGGACGCGGGTCGCACCCCCTCCACGCTTAAAGTATATGTGGCGGCCATAGCGGCATTTCACGCTCCAGTGGCTGGACAATCACTAGGGAAAACGACCTGGTCGTCCGCTTTCTTAAAGGGGCAAGGAGGCTAAACCCTCCGCGTCCCCCCTCCGTGCCTATCTGGGACCTCTCCATGGTTCTGCAAGCACTAAAGGGCGCACCGTTTGAGCCACTTCAGTCTGCTGACCTGAAGCACCTCTCGCTCAAAACCGCTCTTTTACTGGCGCTCGCTTCAGTTAAGAGAGTGGGCGATCTGCACGCGCTGTCTTCGAGCGCGTCGTGTCTCGAGTTTGGACCTAACGACTGCAGAGCTGTCCTTAGGCTCAGACATGGGTATATTCCTAAAGTGCTCTCTACCCCCGTCAGAGCACAGGTTATTCCCTGACAGCTCTCTCCTTACCAGAGGATGAAAGAGACGCAAATTACTCTGTCCCGTCAGGGCTCTCAGAGTATATCTGGAGCGTTCTGCCTCATTCAGACAGTCAGAACAGCTTTTTGTGTGTGCTTTGGCGGCCACACCAAGGGTCTCGCCGTCTCAAAGCAGAGATTATCGCGCTGGATAGTTGACGCTATAGCGCTGGCTTATGAGTCTAAGGGCCTTCACTGCCCCTTAGGCGTCAGAGCTCATTCCACTAGAGGCATGGCCTCGTCTTGGGCTTGGTCGAGTGGAATATCCATATAGGATATCTGTGCGGCGGCCGGCTGGACCTCGCCGTCCACTTTTATCAGGTTTTATAACCTACAAGTCCCTGCCCTGCATTCTAGGGTGCTTTCGGTATGAATGTGTAAGCACAAAACCCCCCCATGAAATGTGGACCCGATTCTCTCCTGTCCCGTTTTTACACGAACTATGTTCAGATGTTCTACCATACATAACAGCGTATAAGGGGTTTAACAGGGGCCCGTTATCTCCGGTCCTGTTACAGAACTATAGTTCATATATCATACTAAATCATGGCCCTCATTAGGCCACACTTATGTTTCCTTATAAAGCTCGTCACTGACCGGCTTATTTGGATCATACTTTACTCTCACGGCTTCAGGCTTCTGCCTCAGGCTATATTAGAGCGAAGTCAGGCACGCACGGCGTTTTGAAGGGAGTTCCCATAGCGTAAGCTACTTAGGCATAGGAGAGACCTCTCGAAAGGGATCGTCTCGGTTACTAACGTAACCTCGGTTCCCTGAGAAGAGGGAATGACTATTGCGTAATCCGCCGTGCTTGTGCTTTTATCGGTGTATCGCTTCAGTCGATTTAACCTGGCCTATGACAGCTCGGGAGGCTATACTTATAGCCTCTGACCACGCCCATTCTGGCAGGCTATGACGCATCAGGGCGCGAATTGCCCTGATTGGACCGCGCGTCTGAGCCACCCTGTCATAGGTTCATGCAGTTGCTGCAGCACAGCCAATGACCGCGCTCACCGCTCATCTGTGTATGCTGTGCAGCTGCACTGCATTTAAAAAAATGTTGGCTTCATATTCTTGAGAAAAGGAGTTTTCCCATAGCGTAAGCTACTTACGCAATAGTCGTTCCCTCTTCTCAGGGAACCATGTTACGTTAGTAACCGAGACGATTTCTAGCCCTTGCATTAGCTTTACTACTAGATATATTTATGGAGATGAGAAATAAAAACCCGCCCTGTACAGTTATTATCAGCTGTTCGGCTGAGCTTTCGATGTTGTTATGGAAAGGCAGAAGCTGATCGGTTGGTTTTTGTCACATGACCTGCTGTGCGCTTGCGGCATTCTGAAAAGTTGAGATGTTTTCAACCGACCGCGTCGCTTCTATAGACCTTATGTAGCCCCACCCTTTTCAGTGCTGAGCTCGTTGTCTTTTGTCTTCCGGTCAGTATTTTCACAGCAATCTTGCATATTTATGAATGAACGGCTTGTTTTAAAATCTTCCTGGTCTACTGACATTTGTTAAGACATATGCTAAGACATCTGCTTTAAACATTACAATGCTCATGATAACTTTCGTTAACTTTACATTAAGTAAATCCACTTCAAAAGCTGATTACTCCTGGACAGCAATGCCATAGAAATAACAGGTTTTAACCGGGACAATAAGCACATTTTAGAGTGGCCTTTTATTGTGGCCAGCCGAAGGCAAACTTGTGCAATAATCATGCTGTCTAATCAGCATCTTGATATGCCACACCTGTGAGGTGGAATTGGGGGCAAAAATAAAAGTGTTGCGTTGTTCAGTATATTTATTTACAAACCTAACTGCCTTCCATCATAATGCAGTTGTTTAGAATCCTCCTAACTGCAGATGCTGAAAACTGCAGTTTTCTATACGACTAACCATGAATCATTGTAGCTCATCTGTTAATACTTCATGGAATACATACCATACACACCGAGTCTTTCTGATAGAAATATGGGGAACTCCAAGTTCTTTGTGAATCTTTACACAACAGACCTCCATAATGAAAATTTACATCATTTAAGATTTTGGTTTAGAATACATACATATTGGTGATGTTACTGTTGACACTGTATTAAACAAACCTAAAAACAAACTAACAAAAAATTTTGAGCCTCTTATTACTCCTTTATTTTTTATGATTTCGTACTATGAGCTTCAGCTGTCAATCATACCTCTGCATGGGTTACTGTTTATAGGGAGGGTTAATGCTGTTGATTTTCATGCACTTCCCTTGCTTTCATCTTGTTGCGTGCTTCCCTTGTCATTGTGTCAGGGTCTGATTGGTTGTTCTAGTCATGTATCCTCACTGGTTCATTTTTTGATTGTTCTTAGGTGTTCCTTGTTACGCCCGTTTCACATATACTCCGTTTGCAGTGCGTATTTTTTTTCTGTACCCATGTTAACAGGTTAGAGCTTTCACACTGCACGCGGATGCGGTCCGGCGATCCGTTCCAGGGTAGGGTTGCACCAGCCGTTCGTAAGTTCTTTCTTAAATTGGAACGTAAAGTCCACACTAGAGGCTTAGTAACTACTAGCTAGTTTGTAACTAACTCTGAACTTTATTCCGTTGCACCATTTCGGGTCGGGTCGGGCGATACAGGCTCTGGTAACGCAGGTGTCCGAGCTCACCTCTCAAATACAACGTCTGAGAGGTCCCACTGCGCCATCCCCGCCCCCGCCTGTTCCCCCGGAGATTCGAGTCGATGCACGCTTACAACAGAGAGAGAATCGACCGTTCCAGACTCCAGTGGTGGATTTCGCTGAGTTTCCCAGTTTACGAAGTGTGAACATGGTCAGCCCCTCGAACGATCCTGAACCCATGCAGGTAAGTCGAGCTCGGCTCTCCCAGGAGGAGAGAGAACACCGCCGCTCGAAGGGTCTGTGTCTATACTGTGGGGAGGCCGGCCACTTCGTTTCCACCTGTCCTTTAAAAGGCCAAGCCCGGCGGTAGGACGGAGGCTACTGTCAGGCGGGCTTTCCATGACCAGACCCTCGAACGCCACCCTCCTCCCGGTGAGACTCCAGTGGGCAGGCCGCTCCTTCAACGGCCAGGCGCTGGTGGATTCGGGAGCGGAGGGTAATCTGATGGACTTTTCATTGGCTCACAAACTTCACATCCCCATCACACCTCTGGAGCACAGTAAAATCTTTTTTGTGGGGAAGAAGGATGGTTCTCTGCGACCTTGTATTGATTACCGGGGGTTGAACAGCATCACGGTAAAGAATACTTATCCTTTGCCGTTGATGTCTTCAGCCTTCGAGAGGTTGCAGGAAGCATCAATCTTCACAAAATTGGATTTACGTAATGCATATCATTTGGTTCACATCAGGAAGGGGGATGAATGGAAGACCGCGTTCAACACCCTTAGGGAGCACTTTGAATATTTGGTTATGCCGTTCGGGCTTTCCAACTCCCCAGCGGTCTTCCAGGCACTCGTCAATGATGTGGTAGATCAGTTCATATACGTTTACCTGGATGACATATTGATTTTTTCTTCGTCTCTCCAGGAGCACGTTCAACACGTCAGACGAGTGCTTCAGAAGTTGCTAGAGAATGGGCTTTTTGTCAAGGCGGAGAAATGCGCTTTTCATGCACAGTCTGTTCCTTTCCTAGGGTACATCATTTCGTCTGAGGGAATACGAATGGATCCTGAGAAGGTCAAGGCTGTGGTGGAGTGGCCAAGCCCAGATTCCCGTAAGGCCCTACAGAGGTTTCTGGGGTTCGCCAACTTCTACCGGCGTTTTATTCGCAACTTCAGCCAACTAGCCGCACCTCTGACTGCCTTGACCTCCCCCAGAACGGCGTTCAGGTGGTCAGACACAGCTGAGGCTGTGTTTGCTAAACTGAAAGGCCGCTTCGTTTCAGCCCCCATCCTTATAGACCCTGATCCATCACGTCAGTTCGTGGTGGAGGTCGATGCGTCAGAGGTGGGGGTAGGAGCAGTGCTATCCCAGCGATTTTAATATAAGTACATGGTTAAATATGTTACCACTTGCTTGAGCAACTTAATATACAATCTATATAGAAGTAGCCTAATGCATTGAATAATACCTTGTTTAAATTGTGTTTAAATGTTAATACGTCTATTAAAGTCAATGTGTTGTATATGTGTACAAAGAGAATCACACTGGTGACAAAACTTTCTTTAAATAAAAGTTGCTGATAACTTCTGGATTTGAAATACAAATAGTGAGTAAATGTTTTTGTGGTACAGCCGTGGATCAGTTGCGCACTGCATACGCAGCATATGTGAAAGCTAGCACTATAGTGCGTGCTGCTCCTGTACCACATATGCACTGCACACAGAGTATGTGTGAAAAGGGCGTTAGTCATTAGTCTCTCTGTATAAATAACCCTCATGTTCTCATTGTTCCCTGTCTAACTTTGATGTTGTTTTGCTACTGCTGTTCGTGTTCAAGTCATTGTTTATTTTGTTCAAGATTTCTTAATAAAAGCTGAACATGGGTTCTCAATTGAAATTGCTTTCAGTGGATTTCCGTGACATTATTATACACAGATCTGAAAATCGAATTTACCTCTACATGTGTTATTGATGCTGATGGAAAGACTTGAATTTGTTGCAATGAATCCATCCACACATGAGCAATTGTAACCTCTAATTACATTTGTACAGTTGGAATCTGGACCACATACAGATAAACTGTCCAGACATTCATTTATATCTATGAAAAAATAAATATTAAAGTGATAATTAAAACAGTTTTCTTTAACACAAACACATAAAGACACAAAAAACATCTATCATCTAATGGCATTCATCTGTCTATATAAAAGGAAAATATAAACCAAGAAGGCAGAACTTGGAATATTTAAAGCACAAAAGGCCAGAATAAATGGAAACTTATCTCCTAAAGAATAAATGCTGAATAGAAATAGTATTTAAGCCCTAAATGAATAAGTCCAAACTGCATGTGCAAAAAAAAAAAAAAAAAAAAAAAAATTAAATATGAATCACAAAGAGGTTTGAGTATGTATAATTCTTTTAAGGAGAATATTTTTTTTCCCTAAAAATAAACAAACAATGATTATTGACATACTTGATAAAGACATATTTCAAATTATGTAGCAATCTAAAAATGACATCTTTTTTAGCAGTTTCCAATAAACAATACCTCGAAAACCATGAGAGAAAATATGACAGAGCAAACTTACCGATGCATGGGTTACTTTTGGTATTTGCCTTATTCCCATCTGAGACGTTATATCCTTCCCAACAAAAGCATGAGAAGCTTCCATTGTAATTGTAACAGTGAGAGTTCGGCCCACACACTGATACTGAGTCAAGACATTCATCAATATCTGAAAAAAACAAAAAACATTTGGGACAGGGAAAGGTTTCATGTGACAAAAGATTTAAGCACAACAAATATTAGCTGTTCAGAGCTTCAGCTGTCAATCATACCTTTGCATGGGTTACTGCTGTTTATAGGGAGGTTTGGGTCTGTTACATTATATCCACTCTTGCACGAGCAATTGTGACTCCCAACAGTGTTGTTGCAGATTGAGTTTGGACCACAGACCTCTGATCTCTCAACACATTCATCCACATCTTTATTAAAAGGAAGTTATGGGAAAAAGAACAGTTTGGATACGTTTAATCTCATTCCTTGCCATTGCTACAATAGAATCAGAGCCGGCCCGAGGCATAAGCGAACTAAGCGGCTGCTTAGGGCCCCCTGGCCACCTTTTTTTTTTTACTCAGATTTATATTTTATTTTTACATATTAATTAACTTAAACAAGTGACATGAATGAATTAATGACTAATTCAAGACAAGAAAATTCTGATTTCATGATCAAAATACCTGCCTACAACTGCTGCTGTGTCTGCCAGTGTTTGAGTCATGCGCATAACCTTGCGTGCATAGACAATTCGTGCGCAAAGTCACGGTAATGTTAAGCCATGTCACAAATTTTGTATTTGATTAATGATTGATGATTGACATTTAAATCAATGATTTATCCTTTACATTTAACAATATTCAGAACAGAACAAGAATAAAAAAATAACTATAAACAAGCCAAAACTAAATAATTTAAAGCGAAAGTGAAAGTAAGCGGCGTTGGGCTCACGTATCTCTCTCATTAGAATCAAAATGTTTCAACATTCGTGATGTATTTGGATGGTAAACTATTCTTTATTATACCTGTAGCCTTTGTACTTAACTCACGTTCCAATATCGACGGGAAAAAATCATCCTCTTCACACATGCAAAAAAGTGCTTGGAAACATCGCAGTGGAGCGGAGCTTACGCTGAATGGTACAAATTGTATTACAGACTATTTAAACAGAGCAGCTTAATTTTTATATGTTAGGTTGACTATTTTATTATTATATTTTATTACGCTATAATGAACAGGCTGCGATGTCAAGATTACAATGCTGGAATGTTGTGTGTGTGTGTGTGTGTGTGTGTGAGAGGTGCGGGCGCGATCGAACAGTGGAAACATAAAAACATACTCCGTCATGTTCATACAAGACATCATTCAAACTGCAAAGTGTTGCAAAACGTTGGAGGATATTTTGCAAATAATTTATTTAATGTGTTTTGTGACAGTTTGTTTTCAGAAGTTTCAAAGAGTTAGTAAAAGAGTAAAGAAAAAGTTAAAACTTTTAATTTAAGTAGGCCTATCTATTTTTTATTAAGTATTTATTTTGTATTAATACATAACCTCGTATTAATTTATAATGTAACATTATAGTGTGACATTTGTGTCAATAATCGTCAAACAGGTGACTCCACGTGGTGGGAGGGGGCCCCCAAATCAAATTCTGTTTAGGGCCCCCAAAAGGCTCGGGCCGGCACTGAATAGAATGCTTCACTTACAAAATGAAAAGTAAGAATGATATGGATTAACTCTAGATAATTATGCAAGGTAAAAGTAAACAAATCAAAACAATATCAACATTTTTTACAAATATTTCCCCCCACATCTTTTCACAACAGACCTCCACAATAAAACAGTTAGTTGTGTGCATTATCTCAGATTTTGTTTTTAAATAAATATTGGTGATGTTACTGTTAAAACTTTGTTTGGATTTTTTTTGTGTGTGTGTGTGTGTTTTAAGCCTAACAATACTAATTTTCTGTCATTTTCAATCATACCTCTGCATGGGTTACTGCTGTTTATAGGGAGGTTTGGGTCTGTTACATTATATCCACTCTTGCACGAGCAATTGTGACTCCCAACAGTGTTGTTGCAGATTGAGTTTGGACCACAGACCTCTGATCTCTCAACACATTCATCCACATCTTTAGTAAAATAAAGTTATGGTAAAAAGAACAGTTTGGGTCACTCATTCATACGTGAAGGTCTACATATTATTTTGCATCTTTACAACAGACTGCTTCACTTACAAAAAATAATATCCAAAGTAAAAATTACATGGATAAATTTTAACTAATTATTCAAGGTTACAGTAAAAAAAATCTGAACATAGAATGTACCTCTACATGTGTTATTGATGCTGATGGTGAGATTTGAGTTTGTTGCAGTGAATCCATCCACACATGAGCAATTGTAACTTCCTATTTCATTTGTACAGTTGGAATCTGGACCACATACAGATGGACTGAAAACACATTCATTTATATCTAGAGGGGGGAAATAATTTAAATTTGTTTTAATAAATACAAACATAAACACATAAAACATGAAAGACAAATGGTGTCTCACAACATAATACACTAACTCAATAACTGTACAAAGAGAATACAGATTGAGAAAGTATATTATCAACTTTTTTAAACACAAACAACCACAAAATTAAGATTTGGAAACCTGCTTGTGCAAAAGAAACAAACTAACAATTTTTTTTTTAATTATTATACACCTACCAATACTCTTTTTTTTTATTTTTTTTTTATGAATTTCTAATATAAGCTTTTCCTATCAATCATACCTCTGCATGTGTTACTGCTGTTTATAGGGAGGTTTGGGTCTGTTACATTATATCCACTCTTGCACGAGCAATTGTAACTCCCAACAGTGTTGTTGCAGATTGAGTTTGGACCACAGACCTCTGATCTCTCAACACACTCATCCACATCTTTATTAAAAGACAGTTATGGGAAAAAGAACAGTGTGGGTCACTCATTCATACCTGAATGTCAATATATTATCAAATAATCAAAGTTTAACCTGATCAAAAATATTTATTTAATGTCATCCGTGTTATATTTCATTTGCAATAACAAATGTGGATTTTTATGAAGATCCGTTTGGCTATTAACTTTTATTATGCATTAACATAAGAAGAGTGTACGCATGAAAGACCAACGACTGCAGATTAACGTGCTTCTACATTTGTCTCCGATACGGTAGGGAACTAAATTAAATGTGGAGGATTTTAACTGTGACAAGATGACTGACAGGCCAGTTTACGGTGACAGGATGCAACAGAGAGCAACCATTAAAAAGACGCAATTGTATGACGTGATAGTAAGTCTCAAAGCTTGTCTACTCTTTTGCTACACACTCAAAAGTATGTACTTTTTCTTCACAAACAAGTACATACTTTTTAGGCGTAGTATAAGTAGGCGAATTGGGCTGATGTTGTTTTGTTACTGCTGTTTGGCGAGTTTTATGTTTCTGTTCATGTTCAAGTTGAATCAAGCTCAAGTCATTGTTTATTTTGTTCAATTTTGTTTATAAAAGATGCAGATGGGTTCTCAATTCAACTGGCCTTCAGTGGATTTCCGTGACAATGGAATACAAAGATCTGAAAATCGAATGTACCTCTACATGTGTTATTGATGCTGATGGAAAGACTTGAATTTGTTGCAGTGAATCCATCCACACATGAGCAATTGTAACCTCCAATTACATTTGTACAGTTGGAATCTGGACCACATACAGATAAACTGTCCAGACATTCATTTATATCTATAGAAAAAAACATTAAAGTGACAATTGAAAACAGTTTTCTTTAACACAAACACAAAGACATGAAAAACATTCATCATCTAATGGCATTCATCTGTCTATATAAAAGGAAAATATAAATCAAGAAGGCAGAGCTTGGAATATTAAAAGCACAAAAGGCCAGAGCGAATGGAAACTTATCTCCCAAAGAATAAATGCTGGATACAAATAGTCTTTACGCTCTAAACAAATAAGTCTAAACTGCATGTGCAAAAAAAAAAAAAAAAATAAAAAAAAATAATGTAATATGAATCACAAAGAGGTTTGAGTAGCCTATGTATAATTCTTTTAAGGAGAATTTTTTTTTTATTTTTTTTTTATATATATAAACAAACAATCATTATTGACATACTTGATAAAGACATATTTCAAATTATGTAGCAATCTAAAAATTACATCTTTTTGAGCAGTTTCCAATAAACAATACCTCGAAAACCGTGAGAGAAAATATGACAGAGCAAACTTACCGATGCATGGGTTACTTTTGGTATTTGCCTTATCCGCTTCTGAGACGTTATATCCTTCCCAACAAAAGCATGAGAAGCTTCCACTGTAATTGTAACAGTGAGAGTTCGGCCCACACACTGATACTGAGTCAAGACATTCATCAATATCTGAAAAAATAATTGATACAGGGAAAGGTTTCATGTGACAAAAGATTTAAGCACAACAAATGTTAGCTGTTCAGAGCTTCAGCTGTCAATCATACCTCTGCATGAATTACTGCTGTTTATAGGGAGGTTTGGGTCTGTTACATTATATCCACTCTTGCACGAGCAATTATAACTCCCAACAGTGTTGTTGCAGATTGAGTTTGGACCACAGACCTCTGATCTCTCAACACATTCATCCACATCTTTATTAAAAGACAGTTATGGGAAAAAGAACAGTTTGGGTCACTCATTCACACCTGAATGTAAATATATTATCAAATAATCAAAGTTTAACATGATAAAAAATATATATTTAATGTCATCCGTGTTATATTTCATTTGCAATAACAAATGTGGATTTTTATGAAGATCCGTTTGGCTATTAACTTTTATTATGCATTAACATAAGAAGAGTGTACGCATGAAAGACCAACGACTGCAGATTAACGTGCTTCTACATTTGTCTCCGATACGGTAGGGAACTAAATTAAATGTGGAGGATTTTAACTGTGACAAGATGACTGACAGGCCAGTTTACGGTGACAGGATGCAACAGAGAGCAACCATTAAAAAGACGCAATTGTATGACGTGATAGTAAGTCTCAAAGCTTGTCTACTCTTTTGCTACACACTCAAAAGTATGTACTTTTTCTTCACAAACAAGTACATACTTTTAAGGCGTAGTATAAGTAGGCGAATTGGGCTGATGTTGTTTTGTTACTGCTGTTTGGCGAGTTTTATGTTTCTGTTCATGTTCAAGTTAAATCAAGCTCAAGTCATTGTTTATTTTGTTCAGTTTTGTTAATAAAAGATGCAGATGGGTTCTCAATTCAACTGGCCTTCAGTGGATTTCCGTGACAATGGAATACAAAGATCTGAAAATCGAATTTACCTCTACATGTGTTATTGATGCTGATGGAAAGACTTGAATTTGTTGCAGTGAATCCATCTAAACATGAGCAATTGTAACCTCCAATTACATTTGTACAGCTGGAATCTGGACCACATACAGATAGACTGTCCAGACATTCATTTATATCTATAGAAAAAAACATTAAAGTGACAATTGAAAACAGTTTTCTTTAACACAAACACAAAGACATGAAAAACATTCATCATCTAATGGCATTCATCTGTCTATATAAAAGGAAAATATAAATCAAGAAGGCAGAGCTTGGAATATTAAACGCACAAAAGGCCAGAGCAAATGGAAACTTATCTCCCAAAGAATAAATGCTGGATACAAATAGTATTTACGCTCTAAACAAATAAGTCCAAACTGCATGTGAAAAAAAAAAAATATATTTAATTTGAATCACAAAGAGGTTTGAGTATGTATAATTCTTTTAAGGAGAATTATAATTTTTTTCCCTAAAAATATATATAAACAAACAATGATTATTGACATACTTGATAAAGACATATTTCAAATTATGTAGCAATCTAAAAATGACATCTTTTTGAGCAGTTTCTAATAAACAATACCTCGAAAACCATGAGAGAAAATATGACAGAGCAAACTTACCGATGCATGGGTTACTTTTGGTATTCGCCTTATTCCCATCTGAGACGTTATATCCTTCCCAACAAAAGCATGAGAAGCTTCCACTGTAATTGTAACAGTGAGAGTTCGGCCCACACACTGATACTGAGTCAAGACATTCATCAATATCTGAAAAAATAATTGGTACAGGGAAAGGTTTCATGTGACAAAAGATTTAAGCACAACAAATGTTAGCTGTTCAGAGCTTCAGCTGTCAATCATACCTTTGCATGAGTTACTGCTGTTTATAGGGAGGTTTGGGTCTGTTACATTATATCCACTCTTGCACGAGCAATTGTAATTCCCAACAGTGTTGTTGCAGATTGAGTTTGGACCACAGACCTCTGATCTCTCAAAACATTCATCCACATCTTTAGTAAATGGAAGTTATGGGAAAAAGAACAGTTTGGATACGTTTAATATCATTCCTTGCCATTGCTAAAATAGAATACTTCACTTTCAAAAATGAAAAGTAAGAATGATATGGATAAACTCTAGATAATTATGGAAGGTAAAGTAAACAAATCAAAACAATATCAAACATTTTTACAAATACTTTTCCCCCACATCTTTTCACAACAGACCTCCACAATAAAACAGTTTTGTGCATTATCTCAGATTTTGTTTTTAAATAATAAATACATATTGGTGATGTTACTGTTAAAACTGTGTCTGTGTGTTTTAAGCCTAACAATACTCATTTTCTGTCATTTTCAATCATACCTCTGCATGGGTTACTGCTGTTTATAGGGAGGTTTGGGTCTGTTACATTATATCCACTCTTGCACGAGCAATTGTGACTCCCAACAGTGTTGTTGCAGATTGAGTTTGGACCACAGACCTCTGATCTCTCAACACATTCATCCACATCTTTAGTAAAATAAAGTTATGGTAAAAAGAACAGTTTGGGTCACTCATTCATACGTGAAGGTCTACATATTCTTTGGCATCTTTACAACAGACTGCTTCACTTACAAAAAAATAATATCCAAAGTAAAAATTACATGGATACATTTTAACTAATTATTCAAGGTTACAGTAAAAAAAATCTGAACATAGAATGTACCTCTACATGTGTTATTGATGCTGATGGTGAGATTTGAGTTTGTTGCAGTAAATCCATCCACACATGAGCAATTGTAACTTCCTATTTCATTTGTACAGTTGGAATCTGGACCACATACAGATGGACTGACCAGACATTCATCTATATCTATGGAGGTAAAACACAATATTATTAAAACAAGCAAATATTTAAAAACAGTTTTCCTTCCTGCAATTATAATTACAATAGTATGAGTTTTGCCCAAACACTGATGGTGAGTCAAAACATATCTGACATAAAATAGTTGGTCAAATGTAAGGTTACAGTTAACAGAAGATTAGGGCAGTTCAAACAGTAATGCATCAGCTGTCAATCATACCTTTGCATGGGTTACTGCTGTTAATAGGGAGGTTTGGGTCTGTTACATTATATCCACTCTTGCACGAGCAATTGTGACTCCCAACAGTGTTGTTGCAGATTGAGTTTGGACCACAGACCTCTGATCTCTCAACACATTCATCCACATCTTTAGTAAAAGACAGTTATGGGAAAAAGAACAGTTTGGGTCACTCATTCACACCTGAATGTAAATATATTATCAAATAATCAAAGTTTAACCTGATCAAAAATATTTATTTAATGTCATCCTTGTTATATTTCATTTGCAATAACAAATGTGGATTTTTATGAAGATCCGTTTGGCTATTAACTTTTATTATGCATTAACATAAGAAGAGTGTACGCATGAAAGACCAACGACTGCAGATTAACGTGCTTCTACATTTGTCTCCGATACGGTAGGGAACTAAATTAAATGTGGAGGATTTTAACTGTGACAAGATGACTGACAGGCCAGTTTACGGTGACAGGATGCAACAGAGAGCAACCATTAAAAAGACGCAATTGTATGACGTGATAGTAAGTCTCAAAGCTTGTCTACTCTTTTGCTACACACTCAAAAGTATGTACTTTTTCTTCACAAACAAGTACATACTTTTAAGGCGTAGTATAAGTAGGCGAATTGGGCTGATGTTGTTTTGCTACTGCTGTTTGGCGAGTTTTATGTTTCTGTTCATGTTCAAGTTGAATCAAGCTCAAGTCATTGTTTATTTTGTTCAGTTTTGTTAATAAAAGATGCAGATGGGTTCTCAATTCAACTGGCCTTCAGTGGATTTCCGTGACAATGGAATACAAAGATCTGAAAATCGAATTTACCTCTACATGTGTTATTGATGCTGATGGAAAGACTTGAATTTGTTGCAGTGAATCCATCTAAACATGAGCAATTGTAACCTCCAATTACATTTGTACAGTTGGAATCTGGACCACATACAGATAAACTGTCCAGACATTCATTTATATCTATAGAAAAAAACATTAAAGTGACAATTGAAAACAGTTTTCTTTAACACAAACACAAAGACATGAAAAACATTCATCATCTAATGGCATTCATCTGTCTATATAAAAGAAAAATATAAATCAAGAAGGCAGAGCTTGGAATATTTAAAGCACAAAAGGCCAGAGCAAATGGAAACTTATCTCCCAAAGAATAAATGCTGGATACAAATAGTATTTACGCTCTAAACAAATAAGTCCAAACTGCATGTGCAAAAAAATAAAAAAAAAATAAAAAATTAAATATGAATCACAAAGAGGTTTGAGTATGTATAATTCTTTTAAGGAGAACGTCTCGGTTACGTATGGTAACCCTCGTTCCCTGAGTCCAGGGAACGGAGACGCCTCGTCGGGGGAGTTCCCCTGACGAATTGGAATCACGCTAGGGAGACCAATTGCCTTCGAGTGAATTAAAACGAGCCAATGAACATTGGCATGCAAGATTTGCATTCCGCGGCCCGCCTACCAGTGCGGGTATAAGGCGGAAGCAAGCGCATACACAAACGCTTTTCGCTGAGGAGCCGAACGGTGTCCAGTCCTCCGCGAAGGTACAGCAGCATGGCGACGGGACGAGGCGTCTCCGTTCCCTGGACTCAGGGAACGAGGGTTACCATACGTAACCGAGACGTTCCCTTTCGTCAGCAGGGAACTCCGACGCCTCGTCGGGGGAGTTCCCCTGACGAATTGGGATCCCTACCAAAACGCCATGGTGCTGGCCCCTTCCAGCGCCCAGCTAAGCTACAGCCCTGCAGCAGTTTCCAGAAATTTTGCGGGAGCTAGCTAGGGAATCACACTGCTGTTCCGCAAGACCCAATCAGTGGATATTGGATAACACTGGGAAAGCGTGCCCGACCCCAAGGAAATAATAGGGGGGGGGGGGGGGGGGGAACGCTGCGGAAGCTGAGGCAGCCTAGAGGAAGGCCCTCAAATACACACATGTACTAACCACGTAGGGTAGTGAAACATATGGCAGTCCATGAAGGTAGTCCCAGTCCGGAGGAGTGAGGAGCGTACTCAACAGGGACGACAGAATGAGTCTGTCAAGGGGATGACACGGCTGAACTGCACGTGGCAATCACGGGTCGCCGCAGGGACCACTGGAAAAAGCACCCAGTCTACTAGCAACTCCTTACTGAAGGTAGCAGACCTGGTGCCGGGCGGTCCGCAACGCCTGGCACCGGAGGGGGTGATGGAGGAACTCACGAGGTTAGCCGTTTGTTGGGTAACCAACGGAGCAAGAAGACGCACGTATCCGTTCACGGAATGGCGTCGCAAGCCGACACACCTATTCCCTCTAATTATTGGCCATAGCAAGTACTCGGGAGGAAAAAGGTTCCACACGTAGGCTATAACCTAGCGAACGTGTTCGGTGTCGCCCAGCCCGCAGCTCTAAAAATGTCTGTTAGCGAGGCGCCTTATGCCAGAGCCCAGGAAGCGGCAACACTCCTAGTGGAGTGAGCCCGCAACCTGGGTGGGCAGGGCTCACCCTGGGACTCATAAGCCCTGGTGATAGCATCCACTAGCCAGTGGGCTAACCTCTGCTTGGAGACAGCCTTCCCCTTCTGCTGGCCTCCGTAACAAACAAAGAGCTGATCTGAGGTCCTGAAGTTTTGCGTTCTGTCTATATAAACCCGGAGGGCCCGGACGGGACAGAGAAAAGCTAGGGCTGGGTCTGCCTCCTCCTGGGGCAGCGCTTGCAGGTTCACTACCTGGTCCGCGAAGGGAGTGGTAGGAACCTTGGGCACATATCCGAGCCGGGGTCTCAATATAGCATGAGAAAGGCCAGGCCCGAACTCTAGGCACGATTCGTCGACCGAAAAAGCCTGCAGATCCCCTACCCTCTTGAAGGATGCCAATGCTAACAGGAGCGCTGTCTTAATGGACAGGAAATTAAGCTCAACTGTCGGCAAAGGCTCAAGGAAGGACTCTGGAGTGCTTTAAGCACTAAAGTTAAGTCCCAAGAGGGTACAGGGTGCAAATCGCGAGGTGGATTTAGCCTCCTAGCACCCTTAAGGAATCTGATGACCAGGTCATGCTTCCCCACGGACTTACCTTCAACTACATCGTGATGTGCAGCTATTGCGGCAACATACACCTTGAGGGTGGAGGGAGACAGCCTTCGCTCCAACCCCTCTTGTAGGAAGGAGAGCACGACTGAGTTCTGGGAACCAAGTCCGGGTTGGCCAATACGGGGCCACCAAAAGGACCTGCTCCTTGTCCTCCCTGACCTTGCACAGGGTCTGTGCAAGAAGGCTCACTGGGGGAAACGCATATTTGCGTAAGTCCCGGGGCCAGCTGTGTGCCAGGGCATCCGTGCCGAGAGTTCCTTCGGTCAGGGAGTAATACCACTGGCAATGGGTCGTGTCCGGAGAGGCAAACAGGTCTACCTGTGCGGCTCCGAAGATTCGCCAAATCAGCTGGACCACCTGGGGATGGAGTCGCCATACTCCCGGAAGGGGAGGCTGACGTGAAAGCTCGTCGGCCACACAATTGAACTCCCCTGGGACATGAACGGCACGAAGCGACCTCAGATGCTTCTGACTCCATAGGAGGAGGTGGGAGGCGAGTCGCGACATACGACGGGAGCGCAGACCACCTTGTCGGTTGATGTACGCAACGGTCGCAGTGTTGTCCGTACGGACCAGTACGTGCTTGTGTTTGAGAAGCCCCTTGAGGCGACACAGGGCTAAGCGTACTGCTTGCAACTCTAGGCAGTTGATGTGCCAATGCAGCTGGGGCCCCGTCCACAGACCCGAGACTGCATGCCCTTTGTACGTGGCCCCCCAACCCTTGGCAGAAGCATCTGTGAACACCACAGCATGCCTGGAAACCTGGACTAGGGGCACTCCGGCCCATAGAAACACAGGATCCGACCAAGGGGTGAAGGTTTGGCGACAGTGCGGGGTGACTTTGACCGGGAACGTGCCGCTCTGCCACGCCCACCTCGGGACTCGATCGCGAAGCCAGTGCTGGAGCGGTCTCATATGCAACAGACCGAGCGGCGTTACTGCGGCTGCCATATGCCCCAGGAGCCTCTGAAACTGTTTCAGTGGAATCGCTGACTTGCCTCGAAAAGACTTGAGGCAGTTGAGCACCGACTGGACGCGTTCCTCCGTGAGGTGCGCAGTCTGGGCGACCGAGTCCAGTTCCATACCGAGATAAGAGATCTTCTGCACGGGGCAGAGTTTGCTCTTCTCCCAGTTGACCTGAAGCCCCAACTGGCTGAGGTGCCGGAGCACCATGTCCCTGTGATCGCACAACACATCTCGCGAGTGTGCCAGAATGAGCCAGTCGTCGAGATAGTTGAGAATGCGAACGCCTTGTTCTCTCATGGGAACAATGGCCGCCTCCACGACTTTCGTGAAGACACGGGGCGACAGGGCCAGCCCGAAGGGTAGGACCTTGTACTGATATGCTCGACCCTCGAAAGCAAACCGAAGAAATGGTCTGTGTCGGGGAAGAATCGAGACATGAAAGTACGCGTCCTTCAGGTCGATCGCTGCAAACCAATCCCGGGGACGGATGCATTCGAAAATGCGTTTCTGCGTGAGCATCTTGAACGGGAGCTTGTGCAGGGCCCGATTCAATACTCGCAGATCCAGGATTGGCCGTAACCCACCGCCTTTCTTGGGTACAATGAAGTAAGGGCTGTAGAACCCTGACCTCATCTCGGCTGGAGGGACCGGCTCGATCGCGTCCTTTGCCAGCAGGGCGTCGATCTCTTTCCGCAAGACAGGAGCATCCACCGGACGCACACGGGTGAAGTGGATGCCCCTGAACTTGGGAGGCGTGCAAACTGAATTGCATAGCCGAGCCGGATGGTGCGGATGAACCAGCGCGACGGCCTCAAGAGCCCAAACCAGGCTCCGAGAAACCGCCGCAACGAGCCCACCTGCACCACCGGCATACCCGCGGAGGGGCAGCGAGGTGGAAGGCAGGGACACGGCTCCGGTGGCATTGCAGCGGCCGAGAGCAGGGTTAGGGTGTGTACTTGGACAACACCTACCTGCTTCCACCGGGGGACAGACGGCAGAGAAGACCCGAGAGTGTTCTACTGCGGGCTGTCGCCTGGCGAAGGAAGGGGAGGAGACGAGGAGCGAGGCCCAAGGGCGGCTGCTGGTCTCCAAGCCTTCCCGCCCAGCGGCAGACAGGAGTGACGTGACCGAGGTGGCGCCACTGCTATCTGCAAGCTGGGGAGAGGGGAGCAGGAGTGGCGCCGTTCGGGGGCGGCGCGCACTGCCATTCTGACCCTCTCGAACGGAGGAGACTGGCCTTATTTTACTGCCAGTCTCGACCGTAAGGGGAAAGGAGGAGCGAGGCCCGGGGGCATCGAGTCCTGGTTTCCTCCTCGCCCAGCGAGAGACGAGAGCGACAAGGCCGTGGCCCTCACTGTCATCTGAGCGCTGGGGCCCGTGAGTGACTCAGAGGAAGTGGACTGCTCAAACTTTGGGTACCGCTGACTGGATGACCAGCGGCGGAACAGAAACGAAATTCTCCACCCGGCCCTCCTCCGGGGGAAGGAGTGGTGATGACACGCACTCCCGAAGAGCAGACGTCACATACTCTGGGTCGCTCCTCTCAGGGTCATTTCCCTTCCTTTTGCTGGGGGGAAACGAACTCCGAGCGGGCTGGTTCTGGGGGGCTTCTGGACCACCAGTGTGGACATCGTCTGACCGAAGGCCAGCGCTGTGACTAATCACGGTCAGTCATAAAGCGCAGCTCTACTCCGAGTCAGAACTACCCACGTGCACTGAATGTGCAGGGGTAGTGAGAGAGGAAAAACTTCTGCAGATTTAGGCATGTTTGGCTTGCCATATTGGCACCAAAATGCTTCCATACTGCCAAAAATTTTCACACCCATCCAGGCACTTTAGAACAGCCCAGGAAAGTGTGGCTGTCAAGTCTGAATCTTCAGCATGAGAACACACCATTATAGTAGGAACTCAGCATCATTTTCAGAGTATAACAGCCCTCTCTCCGATGTAGCGATTGACATCTGCCCTCCCCTGGGGCCCCGAATGAAATGCTTGGTCCCTCATGAGAAAGACAAGAATCCCATCCGAAAGCCTCGACGGCACACGGCACGCTGAGCGGCTCAAGCCCTTACGAGAAAGGGGAGACGAACAACGTGCCGACGTGGTCATGCACTCATGAGAGAACATGAACCACCCACGAACGCAGTCTCAACACACTGATTAGGCATGTGAAACAGTGATCGTGGCCGTCAACCAGGCATGCAAGACAGTGAACGTGGCCATCGTCTCGATGACACACGGCATGCTGGGCGCTCAAGCCTTCAGGCAAGGCGAACAACGCGCCGACATGGTCATGCTCTCATAAGAAAGCATAAACCACCCACGAACACAGTCTCAGCATGTTTGCAATGCGCTAGAGGAGTGGGAAGCTCGTGAGGGTCTTTCACCTGGCGAGACATTCCGCACTGTAACCCCCAGATCACCAATGCTATTAGCCAAAGTAGTTCTCTTTTTTGAAAAGAAACTAGATGGGGAATAAGCAAAGGGACTCAACCTCATAGAGGTACACGAGTCTCGATCGCGCATCTAGAGCGCCGAATGACGCGCGCTGGGTTCAGCCGGCGCTCGACGGCACACGGCACGCTGAGCGGCTCGAGCCTTTTAAAAAAGGGGAGACGAACAACGTGCCGACGTGGTCATGCACTCCTGAGAGAACATGAACCACCCACGAACGTAGTCTCACACACTGATTAGGTATGTGAAACAATGAACGTGGCCGTCAATGAGGACAGGAAACGATCACATCCAGAAACACACGAGTGAAACGTCATCCTGAAAAGGACGCGATCTTCACTCGTGTTGCTCTTTCAGAAAGAAAATACTCTCTTTATTGTGCTGAAGCACACAGGGACCCAACGCGGCGACACAGCGGGGAAACTGCAAGCCCGCTGTGCGCACTCAACCGTTTACCAGCTGTAAAAACAGCTTTTGAATTAACAGCGTGTAGACGCAGCCGGCAGACAGGAAAACGCCCGGTCGCTGAAACGCCGTCTCACCAACACAGAGAGATCCCTTCCCGAAACAGCAGACTCGTAGAGCGTAAGATAAATACAATCTTAAAGCTCATTCACTCAGAGAGGACACAATCGGTCGGCTCCGAAGCTAAAAGCGTTTGTGTATGCGCTTGCTTCCGCCTTATACCCGCACTGGTAGGCGGGCCGCGGAATGCAAATCTTGCATGCCAATGTTCATTGGCTCGTTTTAATTCACTCGAAGGCAATTGGTCTCCCTAGCGTGATCCCAATTCGTCAGGGGAACTCCCCCGACGAGGCGTCGGAGTTCCCTGCTGACGAAAGAGAATTATAATTTTTTTCCCTAAAAATATATATAAACAAACAATGATTATTGACATACTTGATAAAGACATATTTCAAATTATGTAGCAATCTAAAAATGACATCTTTTTGTGCAGTTTCCAATAAACAATACCTCGAAAACCATGAGAGAAAATATGACAGAGCAAACTTACCGATGCATGGGTTACTTTTGGTATTTGCCTTATCCGTTTCTGAGACGTTATATCCTTCCCAACAAAAGCATGAGAAGCTTCCACTGTAATTGTAACAGTGAGAGTTCGGCCCACACACTGATACTGAGTCAAGACATTCATCAATATCTGAAAAAATAATTGGTACAGGGAAAGGTTTCATGTGACAAAAGATTTAAGCACAACAAATGTTAGCTGTTCAGAGCTTCAGCTGTCAATCATACCTTTGCATGAGTTACTGCTGTTTATAGGGAGGTTTGGGTCTGTTACATTATATCCACTCTTGCACGAGCAATTATAACTCCCAACAGTGTTGTTGCAGATTGAGTTTGGACCACAGACCTCTGATCTCTCAAAACATTCATCCACATCTTTAGTAAATGGAAGTTATGTGAAAAAGAACAGTTTGGATACGTTTAATATCATTCCTTGCCATTGCTAAAATAGAATGCTTCACTTTCAAAAATGAAAAGTAAGAATGATATGGATAAACTCTAGATAATTATGGAAGGTAAAGTAAACAAATCAAAACAATATCAAACATTTTTACAAATACTTTTCCCCCACATCTTTTCACAACAGACCTCCACAATAAAACAGTTTTGTGCATTATCTCAGATTTTGTTTTTAAATAATAAATACATATTGGTGATGTTACTGTTAAAACTGTGTGTGTGTGTGTTTTAAGCCTAACAATACTCATTTTCTGTCATTTTCAATCATACCTCTGCATGAGTTACTGCTGTTTATAGGGTGGTTTGGGTCTGTTACATTATATCCACTCTTGCACGAGCAATTGTGACTCCCAACAGTGTTGTTGCAGATTGAGTTTGGACCACAGACCTCTGATCTCTCAAAACATTCATCCACATCTTTAGTAAATGGAAGTTATGGGAAAAAGAACAGTTTAGGTCACTCATTCATACGTGAAGGTCTACATCTTCTTTGGCATCTTTACAACAGACTGCTTCACTTACAAAAAAATTATATCCAAAGTAAAAATTACATGGATAAATTTTAACTAATTATTCAAGGTTACAGTAAAAAAAATCTGAACATAGAATGTACCTCTACATGTGTTATTGATGCTGATGGTGAGATTTGAGTTTGTTGCAGTAAATCCATCCACACATGAGCAATTGTAACTTCCTATTTCATTTGTACAGTTGGAATCTGGACCACATACAGATGGACTGAAAACACATTCATTTATATCTAGAGGGGGGAAATAATTTAAATTTGTTTTAATAAATACAAACATAAACACATAAAACATGAAAGACAAATGGTGTCTCACAACATAATACACTAACTCAATAACTGTACAAAGAGAATACAGATTGAGAAAGTATATTATCAACTTTTTTAAACACAAACAACCACAAAATTAAGATTTGGAAACCTGCTTGTGCAAAAGAAACAAACTAACAAATTTTTTTTTAATTATTATACACCTACCAATACTCTTTTTTTTTATTTTTTTTTTATGAATTTCTAATATAAGCTTTTCCTATCAATCATACCTCTGCATGTGTTACTGCTGTTTATAGGGAGGTTTGGGTCTGTTACATTATATCCACTCTTGCACGAGCAATTGTAACTCCCAACAGTGTTGTTGCAGATTGAGTTTGGACCACAGACCTCTGATCTCTCAACACATTCATCCACATCTTTAGTAAAAGACAGTTATGGGAAAAAGAACAGTTTGGGTCACTCATTCACACCTGAATGTCAATATATTATCAAATAATCAAAGTTTAACCTGATCAAAAATATTTATTTAATGTCATCCGTGTTATATTTCATTTGCAATAACAAATGTGGATTTTTATGAAGATCCATTTGGCTATTAACTTTTATTATGCATTAACATAAGAAGAGTGTACGCATGAAAGACCAACGACTGCAGATTAACGTGCTTCTACATTTGTCTCCGATACGGTAGGGAACTAAATTAAATGTGGAGGATTTTAACTGTGACAAGATGACTGACAGGCCAGTTTACGGTGACAGGATGCAACAGAGAGCAACCATTAAAAAGATGCAATTGTATGACGTGATAGTAAGTCTCAAAGCTTGTCTACTCTTTTGCTACACACTCAAAAGTATGTACTTTTTCTTCACAAACAAGTACATACTTTTTAGGCGTAGTATAAGTAGGCGAATTGGGCTGATGTTGTTTTGTTACTGCTGTTTGGCGAGTTTTATGTTTCTGTTCATGTTCAAGTTGAATCAAGCTCAAGTCATTGTTTATTTTGTTCAGTTTTGTTAATAAAAGATGCAGATGGGTTCTCAATTCAACTGGCCTTCAGTGGATTTCCGTGACAATGGAATACAAAGATCTGAAAATCGAATGTACCTCTACATGTGTTATTGATGCTGATGGAAAGACTTGAATTTGTTGCAGTGAATCCATCCACACATGAGCAATTGTAACCTCCAATTACATTTGTACAGCTGGAATCTGGACCACATACAGATAGACTGTCCAGACATTCATTTATATCTATAGAAAAAAACATTAAAGTGACAATTGAAAACAGTTTTCTTTAACACAAACACAAAGACATGAAAAACATTCATCATCTAATGGCATTCATCTGTCTATATAAAAGGAAAATATAAATCAAGAAGGCAGAGCTTGGAATATTTAAAGCACAAAAGGCCAGAGCAAATGGAAACTTATCTCCCAAAGAATAAATGCTGGATACAAATAGTATTTACGCTCTAAACAAATGAGTCCAAACTGCATGTGAAAAACAAAAATAAAAAAAATAAATAAATATGAATCACAAAGAGGTTTGAGTATGTATAATTCTTTTAAGGAGAATTATAATTTTTTTCCCTAAAAATATATATAAACAAACAATGATTATTGACATACTTGATAAAGACATATTTCAAATTATGTAGCAATCTAAAAATGACATCTTTTTGAGCAGTTTCTAATAAACAATACCTCGAAAACCATGAGAGAAAATATGACAGAGCAAACTTACCGATGCATGGGTTACTTTTGGTATTCGCCTTATTCCCATCTGAGACGTTATATCCTTCCCAACAAAAGCATGAGAAGCTTCCACTGTAATTGTAACAGTGAGAGTTCGGCCCACACACTGATACTGAGTCAAGACATTCATCAATATCTGAAAAAATAATTGGTACAGGGAAAGGTTTCATGTGACAAAAGATTTAAGCACAACAAATGTTAGCTGTTCAGAGCTTCAGCTGTCAATCATACCTCTGCATGAGTTACTGCTGTTTATAGGGAGGTTTGGGTCTGTTACATTATATCCACTCTTGCACGAGCAATTGTAACTCCCAACAGTGTTGTTGCAGATTGAGTTTGGACCACAGACCTCTGATCTCTCAAAACATTCATCCACATCTTTAGTAAATGGAAGTTATGGGAAAAAGAACAGTTTGGATACGTTTAATATCATTCCTTGCCATTGCTAAAATAGAATGCTTCACTTTCAAAAATGAAAAGTAAGAATGAATATGGATAAACTCTAGATAATTATGGAAGGTAAAGTAAACAAATCAAAACAATATCAAACATTTTTACAAATACTTTTCCCCCACATCTTTTCACAACAGACCTCCACAATAAAACAGTTTTGTGCATTATCTCAGATTTTGTTTTTAAATAATAAATACATAATGGTGATGTTACTGTTAAAACTGTGTCTGTGTGTTTTAAGCCTAACAATACTCATTTTCTGTCATTTTCAATCATACCTCTGCATGGGTTACTGCTGTTTATAGGGAGGTTTGGGTCTGTTACATTATATCCACTCTTGCACGAGCAATTGTGACTCCCAACAGTGTTGTTGCAGATTGAGTTTGGACCACAGACCTCTGATCTCTCAACACATTCATCCACATCTTTAGTAAAATAAAGTTATGGTAAAAAGAACAGTTTGGGTCACTCATTCATACGTGAAGGTCTACATATTCTTTGGCATCTTTACAACAGACTGCTTCACTTACAAAAAAATAATATCCAAAGTAAAAATTACATGGATAAATTTTAACTAATTATTCAAGGTTACAGTAAAAAAAATCTGAACATAGAATGTACCTCTACATGTGTTATTGATGCTGATGGTGAGATTTGAGTTTGTTGCAGTAAATCCATCCACACATGAGCAATTGTAACTTCCTATTTCATTTGTACAGTTGGAATCTGGACCACATACAGATGGACTGAAAACACATTCATCTATATCTAGAGGGGGAAAATAATTTAAATTTGTTTTAATAAATACAAACATAAACACATAAAACATGAAAGACAAATGGTGTCTCACAACATAATACACTAACTCAATAACTGTACAAAGAGAATACAGATTGAGAAAGTATATTATCAACTTTTTTAAACACAAACAACCACAAAATTAAGATTTGGAAAACTGCTTGTGCAAAAGAAACAAACTAACACATTTTTTTAATTATTATACAACTACCAATACTCTTTTTTTTTTTTTTGTCATGCATTTCTAATATAAGCTTTTCCTATCAATCATACCTCTGCATGGGTTACTGCTGTTTATAGGGAGGTTTGGGTCTGTTACATTATATCCACTCTTGCACGAGCAATTGTAACTCCCAACAGTGTTGTTGCAGATTGAGTTTGGACCACAGACCTCTGATCTCTCAACACACTCATCCACATCTTTATTAAAAGACAGTTATGGGAAAAAGAACAGTGTGGGTCACTCATTCATACCTGAATATCAATATATTATCAAATAATCAAAGTTTAACCTGATCAAAAATATTTATTTAATGTCATCCGTGTTATATTTCATTTGCAATAACAAATGTGGATTTTTATGAAGATCCGTTTGGTTATTAACTTTTATTATGCATTAACATAAGAAGAGTGTACGCATGAAAGACCAACGACTGCAGATTAACGTGCTTCTACATTTGTCTCCGATACGGTAGGGAACTAAATTAAATGTGGAGGATTTTAACTGTGACAAGATGACTGACAGGCCAGTTTACGGTGACAGGATGCAACAGAGAGCAACCATTAAAAAGACGCAATTGTATGACGTGATAGTAAGTCTCAAAGCTTGTCTACTCTTTTGCTACACACTCAAAAGTATGTACTTTTTCTTCACAAACAAGTACATACCTTTAAGGCGTAGTATAAGTAGGCGAATTGGGCTGATGTTGTTTTGTTACTGCTGTTTGGCGAGTTTTATGTTTCTCTTCATGTTCAAGTTAAATCAAGCTCAAGGCATTGTTTATTTTGTTCAATTTTGTTAATAAAAGATGCAGATGGGTTCTCAATTCAACTGGCCTTCAGTGGATTTCCGTGACAATGGAATACAAAGATCTGAAAATCGAATTTACCTCTACATGTGTTATTGATGCTGATGGAAAGACTTGAATTTGTTGCAGTGAATCCATCTAAACATGAGCAATTGTAACCTCCAATTACATTTGTACAGTTGGAATCTGGACCACATACAGATAAACTGTCCAGACATTCATTTATATCTATAGAAAAAAACATTAAAGTGACAATTGAAAACAGTTTTCTTTAACACAAACACAAAGACATGAAAAACATTCATCATCTAATGGCATTCATCTGTCTATATAAAAGGAAAATATAAATCAAGAAGGCAGAGCTTGGAATATTTAAAGCACAAAAGGCCAGAGCAAATGGAAACTTATCTCCCAAAGAATAAATGCTGGAATCAAATAGTATTTACGCTCTAAACAAATAAGTCCAAACTGCATGTGCAAAAAAAATAAAAAAAATAAAAAATTAAATATGAATCACAAAGAGGTTTGAGTATGTATAATTCTTTTAAGGAGAACGTCTCGGTTACGTATGGTAACCCTCGTTCCCTGAGTCCAGGGAACGGAGACGCCTCGTCGGGGGAGTTCCCCTGACGAATTGGGATCACGCTAGGGAGACCAATTGCCTTCGAGTGAATTAAAACGAGCCAATGACCATTGGCATGCAAGATTTGCATTCCGCGGCCCGCCTACCAGTGCGGGTATAAGGCGGAAGCAAGCGCATACACAAACGCTTTTCGCTGAGGAGCCGAACGGTGTCCAGTCCTCCGCGAAGGTACAGCAGCATGGTGACTGGACGAGGCGTCTCCGTTCCCTGGACTCAGGGAACGAGGGTTACCATACGTAACCGAGACGTTCCCTTTCGTCAGCAGGGAACTCCGACGCCTCGTCGGGGGAGTTCCCCTGACGAATTGGGAACCCTACCAAAACGCCATGGTGCTGGCCCCTTCCAGCGCCCAGCTAAGCTACAGCCCTGCAGCAGTTTCCAGAAATTTTGCGGGAGCTAGCTAGGGAATCACACTGCTGTTCCGCAAGATCCAATCAGTGGATATTGGATAACACTGGGAAAGCGTGCCCGACCCCAAGGAAATAATAGGGGGGGGGGGGGGGGGGGGGGACGCTGCGGAAGCTGAGGCAGCCTAGAGGAAGGCCCTCAAATACACACATGTACTAACCACGTAGGGTAGTGAAACATATGGCAGTCCATGAAGGTAGTCCCAGTCCGGAGGAGTGAGGAGCGTACTCAACAGGGACGAAAGAATGAGTCTGTCAAGGGGAAGACACGGCTGAACTGCACGTGGCAATCACGGGTCGCCGCAGGGACCACTGGAAAAAGCACCCAGTCTACTAGCAACTCCTTACTGAAGGTAGCAGACCTGGTGCCGGGCGGTCCGCAACGCCTGGCACCGGAGGGGGTGATGGAGGAACTCACGAGGTTAGCCGTTTGTTGGGTAACCAACGGAGCAAGAAGACGCACGTATTCGTTCACGGAATGGCGTCGCAAGCCGACACACCTATTCCCTCTAATTATTGGCCGTAGCAAGTACTCGGGAGGAAAAAGGTTCCACACGTAGGCTATAACCTAGCGAACGTGTTCGGTGTCGCCCAGCCCGCAGCTCTAAAAATGTCTGTTAGCGAGGCGCCTTATGCCAGAGCCCAGGAAGCGGCAACACTCCTAGTGGAGTGAGCCCGCAACCTGGGTGGGCAGGGCTCACCCTGGGACTCATAAGCCCTGGTGATAGCATCCACTAGCCAGTGGGCTAACCTCTGCTTGGAGACAGCCTTCCCCTTCTGCTGGCCTCCGTAACAAACAAAGAGCTGATCTGAGGTCCTGAAGCTTTGCGTTCTGTCTATATAAACCCGGAGGGCCCGGACGGGACAGAGAAAAGCTAGGGCTGGGTCTGCCTCCTCCTGGGGCAGCGCTTGCAGGTTCACTACCTGGTCCGCGAAGGGAGTGGTAGGAACCTTGGGCACATATCCGAGCCGGGGTCTCAATATTTTGGGAACCAAGTCCGGGTTGGCCAATACGGGGCCACCAAAAGGACCTGCTCCTTGTCCTCCCTGACCTTGCACAGGGTCTGTGCAAGAAGGCTCACTGGGGGAAACGCATATTTGCGTAAGTCCCGGGGCCAGCTGTGTGCCAGGGCATCCGTGCCGAGAGTTCCTTCGGTCAGGGAGTAATACCACTGGCAATGGGTCGTGTCCGGAGAGGCAAACAGGTCTACCTGTGCGGCTCCGAAGATTCGCCAAATCAGCTGGACCACCTGGGGATGGAGTCGCCATACTCCCGGAAGGGGAGGCTGACGTGAAAGCTCGTCGGCCACACAATTGAACTCCCCTGGGACATGAACGGCACAAAGCGACCTCAGATGCTTCTGACTCCATAGGAGGAGGTGGGAGGCGAGTCGCGACATACGACGGGAGCGCAGACCACCTTGTCGGTTGATGTACGCAACGGTCGCAGTGTTGTCCGTACGGACCAGTACGTGCTTGTGTTTGAGAAGCCCCTTGAGGCGACACAGGGCTAAGCGTACTGCTTGCAACTCTAGGCAGTTGATGTGCCAATGCAGCTGGGGCCCCGTCCACAGACCCGAGACTGCATGCCCTTTGTACGTGGCCCCCCAACCCTTGGCAGAAGCATCTGTGAACACCACAGCATGCCTGGAAACCTGGACTAGGGGCACTCCGGCCTGTAGAAACACAGGATCCGACCAAGGGGTGAAGGTTTGGCGACAGTGCGGGGTGACTTTGACCGGGAACGTGCCGCTCTGCCACGCCCACCTCGGGACTCGATCGCGAAGCCAGTGCTGGAGCGGTCTCATATGCAACAGACCGAGCGGCGTTACTGCGGCTGCGGCTGCCATATGCCCCAGGAGCCTCTGAAACTGTTTCAGTGGAATCGCTGACTTGCCTCGAAAAGACTTGAGGCAGTTGAGCACCGACTGGACGCGTTCCTCCGTGAGGTGCGCAGTCTGGGCGACCGAGTCCAGTTCCATACCGAGATAAGAGATCTTCTGCACGGGGCAGAGTTTGCTCTTCTCCCAGTTGACCTGAAGCCCCAACTGGCTGAGGTGCCGGAGCACCATGTCCCTGTGATCGCACAACACATCTCGCGAGTGTGCCAGAATGAGCCAGTCGTCGAGATAGTTGAGAATGCGAACGCCTTGTTCTCTCATGGGAACAATGGCCGCCTCCGCGACTTTCGTGAAGACACGGGGCGACAGGGCCAGCCCGAAGGGTAGGACCTTGTACTGATATGCTCGACCCTCGAAAGCAAACCGAAGAAATGGTCTGTGTCGGGGAAGAATCGAGACATGAAAGTACGCGTCCTTCAGGTCGATCGCTGCAAACCAATCCCGGGGACGGATGCATTCGAAAATGCGTTTCTGCGTGAGCATCTTGAACGGGAGCTTGTGCAGGGCCCGATTCAATACTCGCAGATCCAGGATTGGCCGTAACCCACCGCCTTTCTTGGGTACAATGAAGTAAGGGCTGTAGAACCCTGACCTCATCTCGGCTGGAGGGACCGGCTCGATCGCGTCCTTCGCCAGCAGGGCGTCGATCTCTTTCCGCAAGACAGGAGCATCCACTGGACGCACACGGGTGAAGTGGATGCCCCTGAACTTGGGAGGCCGGCGTGCAAACTGAATTGCATAGCCGAGCCGGATGGTGCGGATGAACCAGCGCGACGGCCTCAAGAGCCCAAACCAGGCTCCGAGAAACCGCCGCAATGAGCCCACCCGCACCACCGGCATACCCGCGGAGGGGCAGCGAGGTGGAAGGCAGGGACACGGCTCCGGTGGCATTGCAGCGGCCGAGAGCAGGGTTAGGGTGTGTACTTGGACAACACCTACCTGCTTCCACCGGGGGACAGACGGCAGAGAAGACCCGAGAGTGTTCTACTGCGGGCTGTCGCCTGGCGAAGGAAGGGGAGGAGACGAGGAGCGAGGCCCAAGGGCGGCTGCTGGTCTCCAAGCCTTCCCGCCCAGCGGCAGACAGGAGTGACGTGACCGAGGTGGCGCCACTGCTATCTGCAAGCTGGGGAGAGGGGAGCAGGAGTGGCGCCGTTCGGGGGCGGCGCGCACTGCCATTCTGACCCTCTCGAACGGAGGAGACTGGCCTTATTTTACTGCCAGTCTCGACCGTAAGGGGAAACGAGGAGCGAGGCCCGGGGGCATCGAGTCCTGGTTTCCTCCTCGCCCAGCGAGAGACGAGAGCGACAAGGCCGTGGCCCTCACTGTCATCTGAGCGCTGGGGCCCGTGAGTGACTCAGAGGAAGTGGACTGCTCAAACTTTGGGTACCGCTGACTGGATGACCAGCGGCGGAACAGAAACGAAATTCTCCACCCGGCCCTCCTCCGGGGGAAGGAGTGGTGATGACACGCACTCCCGAAGAGCAGACGTCACATACTCTGGGTCGCTCCTCTCAGGGTCATTTCCCTTCCTTTTGCTGGGGGGAAACGAACTCCGAGCGGGCTGGTTCTGGGGGGCTTCTGGACCACCAGTGTGGACATCGTCTGACCAAAGGCCAGCGCTGTGACTAATCACGGTCAGTCATAAAGCGCAGCTCTACTCCGAGTCAGAACTACCCACGTGCACTGAATGTGCAGGGGTAGTGAGAGAGGAAAAACTTCTGCAGATTTAGGCATGTTTGGCTTGCCATATTGGCACCAAAATGCTTCCATACTGCCAAAAATTTTCACACCCATCCAGGCACTTTAGAACAGCCCAGGAAAGTGTGGCTGTCAAGTCTGAATCTTCAGCATGAGAACACACCATTATAGTAGGAACTCAGCATCATTTTCAGAGTATAACAGCCCTCTCTCCGATGTAGCGATTGACATCTGCCCTCCCCTGGGACCCCGAATGAAATGCTTGGTCCCTCATGAGAAAGACAAGAATCCCATCCGAAAGCCTCGACGGCACACGGCACGCTGAGCGGCTCAAGCCCTTGCGAGAAAGGGGAGACGAACAACGTGCCGACGTGGTCATGCACTCATGAGAGAACATGAACCACCCACGAACGCAGTCTCAACACACTGATTAGGCATGTGAAACAGTGATCGTGGCCGTCAACCAGGCATGCAAGACAGTGAACGTGGCCATCGTCTCGATGACACACGGCATGCTGGGCGCTCAAGCCTTCAGGCAAGGCGAACAACGCGCCGACGTGGTCATGCTCTCATAAGAAAGCATAAACCACCCACGAACACAGTCTCAGCATGTTTGCAATGCGCTAGAGGAGTGGGAAGCTCGTGAGGGTCTTTCACCTGGCGAGACATTCCGCACTGTAACCCCCAGATCACCAATGCTATTAGCCAAAGTAGTTCTCTTTTTTGAAAAGAAACTAGATGGGGAATAAGCAAAGGGACTCAACCTCATAGAGGTACACGAGTCTCGATCGCGCATCTAGAGCGCCGAATGACGCGCGCTGGGTTGCCGTGACAACCCGCGCTGTCAGCCGGCGCTCGACGGCACACGGCACGCTGAGCGGCTCGAGCCTTTTAAAAAAGGGGAGACGAACAACGTGCCGACGTGGTCATGCACTCCTGAGAGAACATGAACCACCCACGAACGTAGTCTCACACACTGATTAGGTATGTGAAACAATGAACGTGGCCGTCAATGAGGACAAGAAACGATCACATCCAGAAACACACGAGTGAAACGTCATCCTGAAAAGGACGCGATCTTCACTCGTGTTGCTCTTTCAGAAAGAAAATACTCTCTTTATTGTGCTGAAGCACACAGGGACCCAACGCGGCGACACAGCGGGGAAACTGCAAGCCCGCTGTGCGCACTCAACCGTTTACCAGCTGTAAAAACAGCTTTTGAATTAACAGCGTGTAGACGCAGCCGGCAAACAGGAAATCGCGCGGTCGCTGAAACGCCGTCTCACCAACACAGAGAGATCCCTTCCCGAAACAGCAGACTCGTAGAGCGTAAGATAAATACAATCTTAAAGCTCATTCACTCAGAGAGGACACAATCGGTCGGCTCCGAAGCTAAAAGCGTTTGTGTATGCGCTTGCTTCCGCCTTATACTCGCACTGGTAGGCGGGCTGCGGAATGCAAATCTTGCATGCCAATGTTCATTGGCTCGTTTTAATTCACTCGAAGGCAATTGGTCTCCCTAGCGTGATCCCAATTCGTCAGGGGAACTCCCCCGACGAGGCGTCGGAGTTCCCTGCTGACGAAAGGGAATTATAATTTTTTTCCCTAAAAATATATATAAACAAACAATGATTATTGACATACTTGATAAAGACATATTTCAAATTATGTAGCAATCTAAAAATGACATCTTTTTGTGCAGTTTCCAATAAACAATACCTCGAAAACCATGAGAGAAAATATGACAGAGCAAACTTACCGATGCATGGGTTACTTTTGGTATTTGCCTTATCCGCTTCTGAGACGTTATATCCTTCCCAACAAAAGCATGAGAAGCTTCCATTGTAATTGTAACAGTGAGAGTTCGGCCCACACACTGATACTGAGTCAAGACATTCATCAATATCTGAAAAAATAATTGGTACAGGGAAAGGTTTCATGTGACAAAAGATTTAAGCACAACGAATGTTAGCTGTTCAGAGCTTCAGCTGTCAATCATACCTTTGCATGAGTTACTGCTGTTTATAGGGAGGTTTGGATCTGTTACATTATATCCACTCTTGCACGAGCAATTATAACTCCCAACAGTGTTGTTGCAGATTGAGTTTGGACCACAGACCTCTGATCTCTCAAAACATTCATCCACATCTTTAGT
Source organism: Rutilus rutilus (assembly GCF_951802725.1). NCBI lineage: Eukaryota > Metazoa > Chordata > Actinopteri > Cypriniformes > Leuciscidae > Rutilus > Rutilus rutilus. The sequence goes on along the minus strand of NC_140220.1, from coordinate 11,572,625 downwards.
AAATGGAAGTTATGTGAAAAAGAACAGTTTGGATACGTTTAATATCATTCCTTGCCATTGCTAAAATAGAATGCTTCACTTTCAAAAATGAAAAGTAAGAATGATATGGATAAACTCTAGATAATTATGGAAGGTAAAGTAAACAAATCAAAACAATATCAAACATTTTTACAAATACTTTTCCCCCACATCTTTTCACAACAGACCTCCACAATAAAACAGTTTTGTGCATTATCTCAGATTTTGTTTTTAAATAATAAATACATATTGGTGATGTTACTGTTAAAACTGTGTGTGTGTGTGTGTGTGTGTGTTTTAAGCCTAACAATACTCATTTTCTGTCATTTTCAATCATACCTCTGCATGGGTTACTGCTGTTTATAGGGTGGTTTGGGTCTGTTACATTATATCCACTCTTGCACGAGCAATTGTGACTCCCAACAGTGTTGTTGCAGATTGAGTTTGGACCACAGACCTCTGATCTCTCAAAACATTCATCCACATCTTTAGTAAATGGAAGTTATGGGAAAAAGAACAGTTTAGGTCACTCATTCATACGTGAAGGTCTACATATTCTTTGGCATCTTTACAACAGACTGCTTCACTTACAAAAAAATTATATCCAAAGTAAAAATTACATGGATAAATTTTAACTAATTATTCAAGGTTACAGTAAAAAAAATCTGAACATAGAATGTACCTCTACATGTGTTATTGATGCTGATGGTGAGATTTGAGTTTGTTGCAGTAAATCCATCCACACATGAGCAATTGTAACTTCCTCTTGCATTTGTACAGTTGGAATCTGGACCACATACAGATGGACTGAAAACACATTCATCTATATCTAGAGGGGGGAAATAATTTAAATTTGTTTTAATAAATACAAACATAAACACATAAAACATGAAAGACAAATGGTGTCTCACAACATAATACACTAACTCAATAACTGTACAAAGAGAATACAGATTGAGAAAGTATATTATCAACTTTTTTAAACACAAACAACCACAAAATTAAGATTTGGAAAACTGCTTGTGCAAAAGAAACAAACTAACACATGTTTTTTAATTATTATACACCTACCAATAGTCTTTTTTTTTTTTTTTTTTTTTCATGAATTTCTAATATAAGCTTTTCCTATCAATCATACCTCTGCATGGGTTACTGCTGTTTATAGGGAGGTTTGGGTCTGTTACATTATATCCACTCTTGCACGAGCAATTATAACTCCCAACAGTGTTGTTGCAGATTGAGTTTGGACCACAGACCTCTGATCTCTCAACACACTCATCCACATCTTTATTAAAAGAAAGTTATGGGAAAAAGAACAGTTTGGGTCACTCATTCACATCTGAATGTAAATATATTATCAAATAATCAAAGTTTAACCTGATCAAAAATATTTATTTAATGTCATCCTTGTTATATTTCATTTGCAATAACAAATGTGGATTTTTATGAAGATCCGTTTGGCTATTAACTTTTATTATGCATTAACATAAGAAGAGTGTACGCATGAAAGACCAACGACTGCAGATTAACGTGCTTCTACATTTGTCTCCGATACGGTAGGGAACTAAATTAAATGTGGAGGATTTTAACTGTGACAAGATGACTGACAGGCCAGTTTACAGTGACAGGATGCAACAGAGAGCAACCATTAAAAAGATGCAATTGTATGACGTGATAGTAAGTCTCAAAGCTTGTCTACTCTTTTGCTACACACTCAAAAGTATGTACTTTTTCTTCACAAACAAGTACATACTTTTTAGGCGTAGTATAAGTAGGCGAATTGGGCTGATGTTGTTTTGTTACTGCTGTTTGGCGAGTTTTATGTTTCTGTTCATGTTCAAGTTGAATCAAGCTCAAGTCATTGTTTATTTTGTTCAGTTTTGTTAATAAAAGATGCAGATGGGTTCTCAATTCAACTGGCCTTCAGTGGATTTCCGTGACAATGGAATACAAAGATCTGAAAATCGAATTTACCTCTACATGTGTTATTGATGCTGATGGAAAGACTTGAATTTGTTGCAGTGAATCCATCTAAACATGAGCAATTGTAACCTCCAATTACATTTGTACAGTTGGAATCTGGACCACATACAGATAAACTGTCCAGACATTCATTTATATCTATAGAAAAAAACATTAAAGTGACAATTGAAAACAGTTTTCTTTAACACAAACACAAAGACATGAAAAACATTCATCATCTAATGGCATTCATCTGTCTATATAAAAGGAAAATATAAATCAAGAAGGCAGAACTTGGAATATTAAAAGCACAAAAGGCCAGAGCAAATGGAAACTTATCTCCCAAAGAATAAATGCTGGATACAAATAGTATTTACGCTCTAAACAAATAAGTCCAAACTGCATGTGCAAAAAAAAAAAAAAAAAAAAAAAAATGTAATATGAATCACAAAGAGGTTTGAGTATGTATAATTCTTTTAAGGAAATTTTTTTTTTTTATATATATATATATAAACAAACAATGATTATTGACATACTTGATAAAGACATATTTCAAATTATGTAGCAATCTAAAAATGACATCTTTTTGAGCAGTTTCCAATAAACAATACCTCGAAAACCATGAGAGAAAATATGACAGAGCAAACTTACCGATGCATGGGTTACTTTTGGTATTTGCCTTATTCCCATCTGAGACGTTATATCCTTCCCAACAAAAGCATGAGAAGCTTCCACTGTAATTGTAACAGTGAGAGTTCGGCCCACACACTGATACTGAGTCAAGACATTCATCAATATCTGAAAAAATAATTGATACAGGGAAAGGTTTCATGTGACAAAAGATTTAAGCACAACAAATGTTAGCTGTTCAGAGCTTCAGCTGTCAATCATACCTCTGCATGAATTACTGCTGTTTATAGGGAGGTTTGGGTCTGTTACATTATATCCACTCTTGCACGAGCAATTGTAACTCCCAACAGTGTTGTTGCAGATTGAGTTTGGACCACAGACCTCTGATCTCTCAACACATTCATCCACATCTTTAGTAAATGGAAGTTATGGGAAAAAGAACAGTTTGGATACGTTTAATATCATTCCTTGCCATTGCTAAAATAGAATACTTCACTTTCAAAAATGAAAAGTAAGAATGATATGGATAAACTCTAGATAATTATGGAAGGTAAAGTAAACAAATCAAAACAATATCAAACATTTTTACAAATACTTTTCCCCCACATCTTTTCACAACAGACCTCCACAATAAAACAGTTTTGTGCATTATCTCAGATTTTGTTTTTAAATAATAAATACATATTGGTGATGTTACTGTTAACACTGTGTGTGTGTGTGTTTTAAGCCTAACAACACTCATTTTCTGTAATTTTCAATCATACCTCTGCATGGGTTATTGCTGTTTATAGGGAGGTTTGGGTCTGTTACATTATATCCACTCTTGCACGAGCAATTGTGACTCCCAACAGTGTTGTTGCAGATTGAGTTTGGACCACAGATCTCTGATCTCTCAACACATTCATCCACATCTTTAGTAAAATAAAGTTATGGTAAAAAGAACAGTTTGGGTCACTCATTCATACGTGAAGGTCTACATATTCTTTGGCATCTTTACAACAGACTGCTTCACTTACAAAAAATAATATCCAAAGTAATAATTACATGGATAAATTTTAACTAATTATTCAAGGTTAGAGAAAAAAAAATCTGAACATAGAATGTACCTCTACATGTGTTATTGATGCTGATGGTGAGATTTGAGTTTGTTGCAGTAAATCCATCCACACATGAGCAATTGTAACTTCCTATTTCATTTGTACAGTTGGAATCTGGACCACATACAGATGGACTGAAAACACATTCATTTATATCTAGAGGGGGAAAATAATTTAAATTTGTTTTAATAAATACAAACATAAAAACATAAAACATGAAAGACAAATGGTGTCTCACAACATAATACACTAACTCAATAACTGTACAAAGAGAATACAGATTGAGAAAGTATATTATCAACTTTTTTAAACACAAACAACCACAAAATTAAGATTTGGAAAACTGCTTGTGCAAAAGAAACACACTAACAATTTTTTTTTTTTTAATTATTATACACCTACCAATACTCTTTTTTTTTTTTTTTTTTGTCATGAATTTCTAATATAAGCTTTTCCTATCAATCATACCTCTGCATGGGTTACTGCTGTTTATAGGGAGGTTTGGGTCTGTTACATTATATCCACTCTTGCACGAGCAATTGTAACTCCCAACAGTGTTGTTGCAGATTGAGTTTGGACCACAGACCTCTGATCTCTCAACACATTCATCCACATCTTTATTAAAAGACAGTTATGGGAAAAAGAACAGTTTGGGTCACTCATTCACACCTGAATGTCAATATATTATCAAATAATCAAAGTTTAACCTGATCAAAAATATTTATTTAATGTCATCCGTGTTATATTTCATTTGCAATAACAAATGTGGATTTTTATGAAGATCCGTTTGGCTATTAACTTTTATTATGCATTAACATAAGAAGAGTGTACGCATGAAAGACCAACGACTGCAGATTAACGTGCTTCTACATTTGTCTCCGATACGGTAGGGAACTAAATTAAATGTGGAGGATTTTAACTGTGACAAGATGACTGACAGGCCAGTTTACGGTGACAGGATGCAACAGAGAGCAACCATTAAAAAGACGCAATTGTATGACGTGATAGTAAGTCTCAAAGCTTGTCTACTCTTTTGCTACACACTCAAAAGTATGTACTTTTTCTTCACAAACAAGTACATACTTTTAAGGCGTAGTATAAGTAGGCGAATTGGGCTGATGTTGTTTTGCTACTGCTGTTTGGCGAGTTTTATGTTTCTGTTCATGTTCAAGTTAAATCAAGCTCAAGGCATTGTTTATTTTGTTCAGTTTTGTTAATAAAAGATGCAGATGGGTTCTCAATTCAACTGGCCTTCAGTGGATTTCCGTGACAATGGAATACAAAGATCTGAAAATCGAATTTACCTCTACATGTGTTATTGATGCTGATGGAAAGACTTGAATTTGTTGCAGTGAATCCATCCACACATGAGCAATTGTAACCTCCAATTACATTTGTACAGTTGGAATCTGGACCACATACAGATAGACTGTCCAGACATTCATTTATATCTATAGAAAAAAACATTAAAGTGACAATTGAAAACAGTTTTCTTTAACACAAACACAAAGACATGAAAAACATTCATCATCTAATGGCATTCATCTGTCTATATAAAAGGAAAATATAAATCAAGAAGGCAGAGCTTGGAATATTAAAAGCACAAAAGGCCAGAGCAAATGGAAACTTATCTCCCAAAGAATAAATGCTGGATACAAATAGTATTTACGCTCTAAACAAATAAGTCCAAACTGCATGTGCAAAAAAAATAAAAAAATAAAAAAATTAAATATGAATCACAAAGAGGTTTGAGTATGTATAATTCTTTTAAGGAGAATTATAATTTTTTTCCCTAAAAATATATATAAACAAACAATGATTATTGACATACTTGATAAAGACATATTTCAAATTATGTAGCAATCTAAAAATGACATCTTTTTGAGCAGTTTCTAATAAACAATACCTCGAAAACCATGAGAGAAAATATGACAGAGCAAACTTACCGATGCATGGGTTACTTTTGGTATTCGCCTTATTCCCATCTGAGACGTTATATCCTTCCCAACAAAAGCATGAGAAGCTTCCACTGTAATTGTAACAGTGAGAGTTCGGCCCACACACTGATACTGAGTCAAGACATTCATCAATATCTGAAAAAATAATTGATACAGGGAAAGGTTTCATGTGACAAAAGATTTAAGCACAACAAATGTTAGCTGTTCAGAGCTTCAGCTGTCAATCATACCTCTGCATGAGTTACTGCTGTTTATAGGGAGGTTTGGGTCTGTTACATTATATCCACTCTTGCACGAGCAATTGTAACTCCCAACAGTGTTGTTGCAGATTGAGTTTGGACCACAGACCTCTGATCTCTCAACACATTCATCCACATCTTTAGTAAATGGAAGTTATGGGAAAAAGAACAGTTTGGATACGTTTAATATCATTCCTTGCCATTGCTAAAATAGAATGCTTCACTTTCAAAAATGAAAAGTAAGAATGAATATGGATAAACTCTAGATAATTATGGAAGGTAAAGTAAACAAATCAAAACAATATCAAACATTTTTACAAATACTTTTCCCCCACATCTTTTCACAACAGACCTCCACAATAAAACAGTTTTGTGCATTATCTCAGATTTTGTTTTTAAAAAATAAATACATATTGGTGATGTTACTGTTAAAACTGTGTGTGTGTGTGTTTTAAGCCTAACAATACTCATTTTCTGTCATTTTCAATCATACCTCTGCATGGGTTACTGCTGTTTATAGGGAGGTTTGGGTCTGTTACATTATATCCACTCTTGCACGAGCAATTGTGACTCCCAACAGTGTTGTTGCAGATTGAGTTTGGACCACAGACCTCTGATCTCTCAATACACTCATCCACATCTTTAGTAAAATAAAGTTATGGTAAAAAGAACAGTTTGGGTCACTCATTCATACGTGAAGGTCTACATATTCTTTGGCATCTTTACAACAGACTGCTTCACTTACAAAAAAATAATATCCAAAGTAAAAATTACTTGGATACATTTTAACTAATTATTCAAGGTTACAGTAAAAAAAATCTGAACATAGAATGTACCTCTACATGTGTTATTGATGCTGATGGTGAGATTTGAGTTTGTTGCAGTAAATCCATCCACACATGAGCAATTGTAACTTCCTATTTCATTTGTACAGTTGGAATCTGGACCACATACAGATGGACTGAAAACACATTCATCTATATCTAGAGGGGGAAAATAATTTAAATTTGTTTTAATAAATACAAACATAAACACATAAAACATGAAAGACAAATGGTGTCTCACAACATAATACACTAACTCAATAACTGTACAAAGAGAATACAGATTGAGAAAGTATATTATCAACTTTTTTAAACACAAACAACCACAAAATTAAGATTTGGAAAACTGCTTGTGCAAAAGAAACAAACTAACACATTTTTTTAATTATTATACAACTACCAATACTCTTTTTTTTTTTTTTGTCATGCATTTCTAATATAAGCTTTTCCTATCAATCATACCTCTGCATGGGTTACTGCTGTTTATAGGGAGGTTTGGGTCTGTTACATTATATCCACTCTTGCACGAGCAATTGTAACTCCCAACAGTGTTGTTGCAGATTGAGTTTGGACCACAGACCTCTGATCTCTCAACACACTCATCCACATCTTTATTAAAAGACAGTTATGGGAAAAAGAACAGTGTGGGTCACTCATTCATACCTGAATATCAATATATTATCAAATAATCAAAGTTTAACCTGATCAAAAATATTTATTTAATGTCATCCGTGTTATATTTCATTTGCAATAACAAATGTGGATTTTTATGAAGATCCGTTTGGTTATTAACTTTTATTATGCATTAACATAAGAAGAGTGTACGCATGAAAGACCAACGACTGCAGATTAACGTGCTTCTACATTTGTCTCCGATACGGTAGGGAACTAAATTAAATGTGGAGGATTTTAACTGTGACAAGATGACTGACAGGCCAGTTTACGGTGACAGGATGCAACAGAGAGCAACCATTAAAAAGACGCAATTGTATGACATGATAGTAAGTCTCAAAGCTTGTCTACTCTTTTGCTACACACTCAAAAGTATGTACTTTTTCTTCACAAACAAGTACATACTTTTAAGGCGTAGTATAAGTAGGCGAATTGGGCTGATGTTGTTTTGTTACTGCTGTTTGTCGAGTTTTATGTTTCTCTTCATGTTCAAGTTAAATCAAGCTCAAGGCATTGTTTATTTTGTTCAGTTTTGTTGATAAAAGATGCAGATGGGTTCTCAATTCAACTGGCCTTCAGTGGATTTCCGTGACAATGGAATACAAAGATCTGAAAATCGAATTTACCTCTACATGTGTTATTGATGCTGATGGAAAGACTTGAATTTGTTGCAGTGAATCCATCTAAACATGAGCAATTGTAACCTCCAATTACATTTGTACAGTTGGAATCTGGACCACATACAGATAAACTGTCCAGACATTCATTTATATCTATAGAAAAAAACATTAAAGTGACAATTGAAAACAGTTTTCTTTAACACAAACACAAAGACATGAAAAACATTCATCATCTAATGGCATTCATCTGTCTATATAAAAGGAAAATATAAATCAAGAAGGCAGAGCTTGGAATATTTAAAGCACAAAAGGCCAGAGCAAATGGAAACTTATCTCCCAAAGAATAAATGCTGGAATCAAATAGTATTTACGCTCTAAACAAATAAGTCCAAACTGCATGTGCAAAAAAAATGTCTCGGTTACGTATGGTAACCCTCGTTCCCTGAGTCCAGGGAACGGAGACGCCTCGTCGGGGGAGTTCCCCTGACGAATTGGGATCACGCTAGGGAGACCAATTGCCTTCGAGTGAATTAAAACGAGCCAATGACCATTGGCATGCAAGATTTGCATTCCGCGGCCCGCCTACCAGTGCGGGTATAAGGCGGAAGCAAGCGCATACACAAACGCTTTTCGCTGAGGAGCCGAACGGTGTCCAGTCCTCCGCGAAGGTACAGCAGCATGGCGACGGGACGAGGCGTCTCCGTTCCCTGGACTCAGGGAACGAGGGTTACCATACGTAACCGAGACGTTCCCTTTCGTCAGCAGGGAACTCCGACGCCTCGTCGGGGGAGTTCCCCTGACGAATTGGGATCCCTACCAAAACGCCATGGTGCTGGCCCCTTCCAGCGCCCAGCTAAGCTACAGCCCTGCAGCAGTTTCCAGAAATTTTGCGGGAGCTAGCTAGGGAATCACACTGCTGTTCCGCAAGATCCAATCAGTGGATATTGGATAACACTGGGAAAGCGTGCCCGACCCCAAGGAAATAATAGGGGGGGGGGGGGGGGGGGGGGACGCTGCGGAAGCTGAGGCAGCCTAGAGGAAGGCCCTCAAATACACACATGTACTAACCACGTAGGGTAGTGAAACATATGGCAGTCCATGAAGGTAGTCCCAGTCCGGAGGAGTGAGGAGCGTACTCAACAGGGACGAAAGAATGAGTCTGTCAAGGGGAAGACACGGCTGAACTGCACGTGGCAATCACGGGTCGCCGCAGGGACCACTGGAAAAAGCACCCAGTCTACTAGCAACTCCTTACTGAAGGTAGCAGACCTGGTGCCGGGCGGTCCGCAACGCCTGGCACCGGAGGGGGTGATGGAGGAACTCACGAGGTTAGCCGTTTGTTGGGTAACCAACGGAGCAAGAAGACGCACGTATTCGTTCACGGAATGGCGTCGCAAGCCGACACACCTATTCCCTCTAATTATTGGCCGTAGCAAGTACTCGGGAGGAAAAAGGTTCCACACGTAGGCTATAACCTAGCGAACCTGTTCGGTGTCGCCCAGCCCGCAGCTCTAAAAATGTCTGTTAGCGAGGCGCCTTATGCCAGAGCCCAGGAAGCGGCAACACTCCTAGTGGAGTGAGCCCGCAACCTGGGTGGGCAGGGCTCACCCTGGGACTCATAAGCCCTGGTGATAGCATCCACTAGCCAGTGGGCTAACCTCTGCTTGGAGACAGCCTTCCCCTTCTGCTGGCCTCCGTAACAAACAAAGAGCTGATCTGAGGTCCTGAAGCTTTGCGTTCTGTCTATATAAACCCGGAGGGCCCGGACGGGACAGAGAAAAGCTAGGGCTGGGTCTGCCTCCTCCTGGGGCAGCGCTTGCAGGTTCACTACCTGGTCCGCAAAGGGAGTGGTAGGAACCTTGGGCACATATCCGAGCCGGGGTCTCATTATAGCATGAGAAAGGCCAGGCCCGAACTCTAGGCACGATTCGTCGACCGGAAAAGCCTGCAGATCCCCTACCCTCTTGAAGGATGCCAATGCTAACAGGAGCGCTGTCTTAATGGACAGGAAATTAAGCTCAACTGTCGGCAAAGGCTCAAGGAAGGACTCTGGAGTGCTTTAAGCACTAAAGTTAAGTCCCAAGAGGGTACAGGGTGCAAATCGCGAGGTGGATTTAGCCTCCTAGCACCCTTAAGGAATCTGATGACCAGGTCGTGCTTCCCCACGGACTTACCTTCAACTACATCGTGATGTGCAGCTATTGCGGCAACATACACCTTGAGGGTGGAGGGAGACAGCCTTCGCTCCAACCCCTCTTGTAGGAAGGAGAGCACGACTGAGTTCTGGGAACCAAGTCCGGGTTGGCCAATACGGGGCCACCAAAAGGACCTGCTCCTTGTCCTCCCTGACCTTGCACAGGGTCTGTGCAAGAAGGCTCACTGGGGGAAACGCATATTTGCGTAAGTCCCGGGGCCAGCTGTGTGCCAGGGCATCCGTGCCGAGAGTTCCTTCGGTCAGGGAGTAATACCACTGGCAATGGGTCGTGTCCGGAGAGGCAAACAGGTCTACCTGTGCGGCTCCGAAGATTCGCCAAATCAGCTGGACCACCTGGGGATGGAGTCGCCATACTCCCGGAAGGGGAGGCTGACGTGAAAGCTCGTCGGCCACACAATTGAACTCCCCTGGGACATTAACGGCACGAAGCGACCTCAGATGCTTCTGACTCCATAGGAGGAGGTGGGAGGCGAGTCGCGACATACGACGGGAGCGCAGACCACCTTGTCGGTTGATGTACGCAACGGTCGCAGTGTTGTCCGTACGGACCAGTACGTGCTTGTGTTTGAGAAGCCCCTTGAGGCGACACAGGGCTAAGCGTACTGCTTGCAACTCTAGGCAGTTGATGTGCCAATGCAGCTGGGGCCCCGTCCACAGACCCGAGACTGCATGCCCTTTGTACGTGGCCCCCCAACCCTTGGCAGAAGCATCTGTGAACACCACAGCATGCCTGGAAACCTGGACTAGGGGCACTCCGGCCCATAGAAACACAGGATCCGACCAAGGGGTGAAGGTTTGGCGACAGTGCGGGGTGACTTTGACCCGGAACGTGCCGCTCTGCCACGCCCACCTCGGGACTTGATCGCGAAGCCAGTGCTGGAGCGGTCTCATATGCAACAGACCGAGCGGCGTTACTGCGGCTGCGGCTGCCATATGCCCCAGGAGCCTCTGAAACTGTTTCAGTGGAATCGCTGACTTGCCTCGAAAAGACTTGAGGCAGTTGAGCACCGACTGGACGCGTTCCTCCGTGAGGTGCGCAGTCTGGGCGACCGAGTCCAGTTCCATACCGAGATAAGAGATCTTCTGCACGGGGCAGAGTTTGCTCTTCTCCCAGTTGACCTGAAGCCAGCAGGGCGTCGATCTCTTTCCGCAAGACAGGAGCATCCACCGGACGCACACGGGTGAAGTGGATGCCCCTGAACTTGGGAGGCCGGCGTGCAAACTGAATTGCATAGCCGAGCCGGATGGTGCGGATGAACCAGCGCGACGGCCTCAAGAGCCCAAACCAGGCTCCGAGAAACCGCCGCAATGAGCCCACCCGCACCACCGGCATACCCGCGGAGGGGCAGCGAGGTGGAAGGCAGGGACACGGCTCCGGTGGCATTGCAGCGGCCGAGAGCAGGGTTAGGGTGTGTACTTGGACAACACCTACCTGCTTCCACCGGGGGACAGACGGCAGAGAAGACCCGAGAGTGTTCTACTGCGGGCTGTCGCCTGGCGAAGGAAGGGGAGGAGACGAGGAGCGAGGCCCAAGGGCGGCTGCTGGTCTCCAAGCCTTCCCGCCCAGCGGCAGACAGGAGTGACGTGACCGAGGTGGCGCCACTGCTATCTGCAAGCTGGGGAGAGGGGAGCAGGAGTGGCGCCGTTCGGGGGCGGCGCGCACTGCCATTCTGACCCTCTCGAACGGAGGAGACTGGCCTTATTTTACTGCCAGTCTCGACCGTAAGGGGAAACGAGGAGCGAGGCCCGGGGGCATCGAGTCCTGGTTTCCTCCTCGCCCAGCGAGAGACGAGAGCGACAAGGCCGTGGCCCTCACTGTCATCTGAGCGCTGGGGCCCGTGAGTGACTCAGAGGAAGTGGACTGCTCAAACTTTGGGTACTGCTGACTGGATGACCAGCGGCGGAACAGAAACTAAATTCTCCACCCGGCCCTCCTCCGGGGGAAGGAGTGGTGATGACACGCACTCCCGAAGAGCAGACGTCACATACTCTGGGTCGCTCCTCTCAGGGTCATTTCCCTTCCTTTTGCTGGGGGGAAACGAACTCCGAGCGGGCTGGTTCTGGGGGGCTTCTGGACCACCAGTGTGGACATCGTCTGACCAAAGGCCAGCGCTGTGACTAATCACGGTCAGTCATAAAGCGCAGCTCTACTCCGAGTCAGAACTACCCACGTGCACTGAATGTGCAGGGGTAGTGAGAGAGGAAAAACTTCTGCAGATTTAGGCATGTTTGGCTTGCCATATTGGCACCAAAATGCTTCCATACTGCCAAAATTTTTCACACCCATCCAGGCACTTTAGAACAGCCCAGGAAAGTGTGGCTGTCAAGTCTGAATCTTCAGCATGAGAACACACCATTATAGTAGGAACTCAGCATCATTTTCAGAGTATAACAGCCCTCTCTCCGATGTAGCGATTGACATCTGCCCTCCCCTGGGGCCCCGAATGAAATGCTTGGTCCCTCATGAGAAAGACCAGAATCCCATCCGAAAGCCCTGACGGCACACGGCACGCTGAGCGGCTCAAGCCCTTACGAGAAAGGGGAGATGAACAACGTGCCGACGTGGTCATGCACTCATGAGAGAACATGAACCACCCACGAACGCAGTCTCAACACACTGATTAGGCATGTGAAACAGTGTTCGTGGCCGTCAACCAGGCATGCAAGACAGTGAACATGGCCATCGTCACGATGACACACGGCATGCTGGGCGCTCAAGCCTTCAGGCAAGGTGAACAACGCGCCGACGTGGTCATGCTCTCATAAGAAAGCATAAACCACCCACGAACACAGTCTCAGCATGTTTGCAATGCGCTAGAGGAGTGGGAAGCTCGTGAGGGTCTTTCACCTGGCGAGACATTCCGCACTGTAACCCCCAGATCACCAATGCTATTAGCCAAAGTATTTCTCTTTTTTGAAAAGGAACTAGATGGGGAATAAGCAAAGGGACTCAACCTCATAGAGGTACACGAGTCTCGATCGCGCATCTAGAGCGCCGAATGACGCGCGCTGGGTTGCCGTGACAACCCGCGCTGTCAGCCGGCGCTCGACGGCACACGGCACGCTGAGCGGCTCGAGCCTTTTAAAAAAGGGGAGACGAACAACGTGCCGACGTGGTCATGCACTCCTGAGAGAACATGAACCACCCACGAACGTAGTCTCACACACTGATTAGGTATGTGAAACAATGAACGTGGCCGTCAATGAGGACAGGAAACGATCACATCCAGAAACACACGAGTGAAACGTCATCCTGAAAAGGACGCGATCTTCACTTGTGTTGCTCTTTCAGAAAGAAAATACTCTCTTTATTGTGCTGAAGCACACAGGGACCCAACGCGGCGACACAGCGGGGAAACTGCAAGCCCGCTGTGCGCACTCAACCGTTTACCAGCTGTAAAAACAGCTTTTGAATTAACAGCGTGTAGACGCAGCCGGCAGACAGGAAATCGCGCGGTCGCTGAAACGCCGTCTCACCAACACAGAGAGATCCCTTCCCGAAACAGCAGACTCGTAGAGCGTAAGATAAATACAATCTTAAAGCTCATTCACTCAGAGAGGACACAATCGGTCGGCTCCGAAGCTAAAAGCGTTTGTGTATGCGCTTGCTTCCGCCTTATACCCGCACTGGTAGGCGGGCCGCGGAATGCAAATCTTGCATGCCAATGTTCATTGGCTCGTTTTAATTCACTCGAAGGCAATTGGTCTCCCTAGCGTGATCCCAATTCGTCAGGGGAACTCCCCCGACGAGGCGTCGGAGTTCCCTTCTGACGAAAGGGAATTATAATTTTTTTCCCTAAAAATATATATAAACAAACAATGATTATTGACATACTTGATAAAGACATATTTCAAATTATGTAGCAATCTAAAAATGACATCTTTTTGAGCAGTTTCCAATAAACAATACCTCGAAAACCATGAGAGAAAATATGACAGAGCAAACTTACCGATGCATGGGTTACTTTTGGTATTTGCCTTATCCGCTTCTGAGACGTTATATCCTTCCCAACAAAAGCATGAGAAGCTTCCACTGTAATTGTAACAGTGAGAGTTCGGCCCACACACTGATACTGAGTCAAGACATTCATCAATATCTGAAAAAATAATTGGTACAGGGAAAGGTTTCATGTGACAAAAGATTTAAGCACAACAAATGTTAGCTGTTCAGAGCTTCAGCTGTCAATCATACCTTTGCATGAGTTACTGCTGTTTATAGGGAGGTTTGGGTCTGTTACATTATATCCACTCTTGCACGAGCAATTATAACTCCCAACAGTGTTGTTGCAGATTGAGTTTGGACCACAGACCTCTGATCTCTCAAAACATTCATCCACATCTTTAGTAAATGGAAGTTATGGGAAAAAGAACAGTTTAGGTCACTCATTCATACGTGAAGGTCTACATATTCTTTGGCATCTTTACAACAGACTGCTTCACTTACAAAAAAATAATATCCAAAGTAAAAATTACATGGATAAATTTTAACTAATTATTCAAGGTTACAGTAAAAAAAAATCTGAACATAGAATGTACCTCTACATGTGTTATTGATGCTGATGGTGAGATTTGAGTTTGTTGCAGTAAATCCATCCACACATGAGCAATTGTAACTTCCTATTTCATTTGTACAGTTGGAATCTGGACCACATACAGATGGACTGAAAACACATTCATCTATATCTAGAGGGGGGAAATAATTTAAATTTGTTTTAATAAATACAAACATAAACACATAAAACATGAAAGACAAATGGTGTCTCACAACATAATACACTAACTCAATAACTGTACAAAGAGAATACAGATTGAGAAAGTATATTATCAACTTTTTTAAACACAAACAACCACAAAATTAAGATTTGGAAAACTGCTTGTGCAAAAGAAACAAACGTCTCGGTTACGTATGTAACCCTCGTTCCCTGAGTAGGGAACGGAGACGTTACGTCGGATGACGACGATTGGGGTTTCGCTTAGAAGCCTATCACCTTCGAGTATATAAAATGAGCCAATGGCAATGAAATGCCATGGGTCTGCGGAATTTGCAAGCGTATCTCCGCCCAACGCAGGGGGTATATAAGGAAGTACGCTGGCAACATGCAGATATGTCTTCGCTGAGGAGTCGAGACTGGACCCAGGCGTTTTTCAGCGATACAGCGGAAGTGGCAGGAAGACGTAACGTGTCCGTTCCCTACTCAGGGAACGAGGGTTACATACGTAACCGAGACGTTCCCTTTCGTGGTCACTCCGAGTTACGTCGGATGACGACGATTGGGGTTGCAGTCTAATCACGCCACCTCGGCTGTCATCCAGTGCCCTGCGTAAGTCTGAGCTCCCTGTTGTGAGACTAGCATGAACGAAGGAGTCCTACTTAACACAGGAATACCAAGGTACACTGGGAAGCATATCTCAGGAGAAATATGCAATTATGCCCAACCATTAAGGGGGGGACTTGAGAGACACATATGACCCAGAGGGATGCATATGGAGTATCACTGAGGTGTCCAGCCGCAGGTGGAATATTTAAACCCCAGGGGTGGCAAGGTGGCTTGCCAAGGGAAAGACACACGCTCAAAAGAGACTTACAGTGGAAATACACATGTGGGGGTCGCCCAGAGGGGGAACCATGCACATGGAGGCACCTAGTCAAGCGCAAAAGCTGCGTTATGGCAGATTGGCATAACTCAGGCGCTGACGTCACCGGTGCTGGAGGAACTCAGAGCTTATCAGACTCACCTGAGAAGAAAATCGCACGTATCCCGTCCGTGGAGAGGAATGGCGAGCAAGCGAAGACACCTGAGCAGAATCTAGTACCGGCTGGTTGAAGCGAGTACATGAGTAGAAACTGGCTCTACTCGGAGATTATAGAATCTCGCGAATGTGTTGGGTGTCGCCCAGCCTGCAGCTCTACAAATGTCTGTTAGCGAGGCGCCATGCGCTAGAGCCCAAGAGGAAGCCACACTACGAGTGGAGTGGGCTTTCACACCAAGGGGGCATTGACGACCTTGCTGCTGGTATGCCAAAGCAATGGTATCCACTATCCAGTGAGATAACCTTTGCTCTGAGAGAGCCTTTCCCTTCAGCTTCCCACCATAACAGACAAAGAGCTGGTCTGAGGTCCTGAAACACTGCGTTCTGTTTACGTAAGCACGAAGGGCGCGTACTGGACAGAGCAGTGCCAAGGCTGGGTCTGCCTCCTCCAAGGGCAGCGCTTGCAGGTTCACTACCTGGTCTCGAAAGGGTGTGGTAGGAACCTTGGGCACATATCCAGGCCGGGGTCTCAGGATCACGTGAGAGTTAGCCGGCCCGAATTCCAGGCACGCTTCGTCAACCGAAAATGCCTGCAGGTCCCCTACCCTCTTGATGGAGGCCAATGCAACCAGGAGCGCTGTCTTCATAGACAGGAACTTAAGCCCTACTGATTGCAAAGGCTCAAATGGAGCACTCTGCAGGGCAGTTAGAACCACTGAGAGGTCCCAAGAGGGTACGAGGGGAGGACGAGGAGGATTCAGTCTCCTCGCTCCCCTCAGGAACCTGATGATCAGGTCGTGCTTTCCCAGAGACTTACCATCAACTGCGTCGTGATGTGCGGCAATGGCGGCAACATACACTTTCAGGGTGGAGGGAGACAGCCTTCGCTCCAACCCTTCTTGCAGGAAGGAAAGCACGACACTGATCGGGCATTTCGTGGGTTCTTGATGTTTAGAAGAACACCAGTTGACGAAGAGGTTCCACTTCAACGCATAGGCATGCCTCGTGGACGATGCTCTAGCGGAAGTGATGGTAGCCACCACCGCAGGTGGTAGGGTACTCAAACCTGCCTCGTCCCGTCCAGGAGCCACACGTGGAGGTTCCAAAGGTCGGGACGAGGGTGCCAAAGGGTGCCCCGTCCCTGAGAAAGGAGGTCCTTCCTCAGAGGAATTGGCCAGGGAGGTGCTGTCGCGAGGAGTACTAGTTCGGAGAACCAGGTCCGGTTGTGCCAATATGGGGCAACCAAAATGACCTGCTCCTCGTCCTCCCTGATCTTGCGCAAGGTCTGCGCAAGAAGGCTCACTGGGGGAAACGCATACTTGTGTAGGCCCCGCGGCCAGCTGTGCGCCAGTGCATCCGTGCCGAGCGTGCCCTCGGTCAGGGAATAATACAGGTCGCAGTGGGACGAGTCGTGGGAGGCAAACAGGTCTACCTGTGCGTCCCCAAACTGATCCCAAATCAGCTGGACCGACTGGGGATGGAGTCTCCATTCTCCAGCGAGAGGCCGAAGCCGAGACAGTTCGTCGGCTGCCTGGTTCAGGTCTCCCGGGATATAAATGGCTCGAAGTGACCTCAGATGCTTCTGACTCCATATGAGGAGGTGGCGAGCGAGTTGCGACATACGGCGGGAGCTAGACCACCCTGATGGTTGATGTACGCTACTGTCGCGGTATTGTCTGATCGGACTAGTACGTGCTGACCCTTGAGCAGCGCATGGAAGCGGTGCAGGGCGAGACGTACAGCCAGCAACTCGAGGCAATTGACATGCCAAAGGCGCTGGGGTCCTGTCCAGGAGCCCGCGGCAGCATGTCCATTGCACATGGCGCCCCAGCCCGTGGTGGAGGCATCTGTTGACACAACAACATGCCGGGAAACTCGTTCTAGGGGCACTCCGGCCTGTAGAAACTTGAGGTTCGTCCACGGGGTGAAGGTCTGACGGCAGGCTGGAGTCACTGGGACTCTGAGCGTGCCGTGTTGCCATGCCCACCTCGGGACTCGATCGCGAAGCCAAAGCTGAAGCGGTCTCATATGAAGCAATCCCAGCGGCGTTACTGCGGCTGCGGATGCCATATGCCCCAGGAGCCTCTGAAAAAGTTTCAGTGGAACCGCACTCTTGCCCTCGAACTGACGAAGACAAGTCAGCAGTGACTGCGCGCGCTCGCTCGTAAGCTGCGCGCACATGGCGACCGAGTCGATCTCCATACCGAGAAAAGAGATCCTCTGCCCGGGGCAAAGTTTGCTCTTCTCCCAGTTGACCCGAAGGCCCAGACGAGCTAGGTGCCGGAGCACTAGGTCCCTGTGTTCGCAAACCTGGTCTCGAGAGTGAGCTAGGATCAGCCAGTCGTCGAGATAATTCAGGATGCGAACCCTGTGTTCCCGAAGGGGAACAAGGGCTGCCTCGACGACCTTCGTAAAGACGCGAGGAGACAGGGCTAGCCCGAAAGGGAGAACCGCGTACTGGTATGCCTGCCCCTCGAAAGCAAACCGTAGAAACGGTCTGTGTCGAGGTAAGATGGAGACATGGAAGTAGGCGTCCTTCAGGTCGATCGCTGCAAACCAATCCTGCGGCCGCACACACTGGAGGATGTGTTTGGCCGTTAGCATCTTGAACGGCAGCCTGTGAAGGGAGCGGTTCAAGACGCGCAGGTCGAGGATTGGCCGTAACCCACCGGACTTCTTGGGTACAATGAAGTAAGGGCTGTAGAAGCCGGACTTCATCTCGGCTGGAGGGACAATCTCGATCGCACCCTTCGCCAGTAGGGTGGCGACCTCCGCTCTCATGACAGGGGCATTGCCACCGACCATAGTGAAGCGGACTCCCCTGAAGCGGGGAGGAGATATCGCGAACTGAATCGCGTAGCCGAGTCTGATGGTTCTCGCGATCCAGCGGGACAGTCTGGGAAGCTCTAGCCAGGCCTCCAGAAAGTGCACCAGCGGGGTCATACGAACCACAGACGTACCGTCGGTGGGGCAGCGAGGCGGAATGACCGGCACCGGCGAGGGTGGCAAAGCGGCCCTGTGCGGGGGCACAGTCATTAACTGCGTCCTGCCAGAGGAGGCCAGGGGAGGGCGCGCGTCCCACGGGGGCGTGCTCTGGCAGGGGTCTGGCGACAGAGGAGAATGAGAGGAGCGTGGCCCGTGGGCGGCGCGTGCTGTCATCCCACACCTCTGGAACAGAGGAGGGCGGAAGTGGCGGGACCCGAGGATGGCGCGCACCGCGCACCGGGGCCCTCGAACTCTGTTGGCTCAGGATTGGGGAATTCAATTCTGTCTTTAACCACATTAGGGTGCTGCTCGCCGTTGGACGAGCAGCGGGGAGTGGAGAACAAAAGATTCTCCCCCGGCCCTCCACCGGGGGAAGGAGTGGCCCTGCTACCACCTCCTGAACAGAAAAGAAAGCCAATCCTGAGCGGCCCGTCTCAGGAGCGCCGCTTAGCCTGGCGTTTATCGGGCTGCGGGGCTGGAGAGGGCTGTGGCGCCTTCCTGCGGCTTCCTCCACGACGCGGCCCAGATGGAGGCTGCTGCTGGGGCCGTGCGGGAGGGGCGGCGAGCAGGCTGAGGATTCTGTGCCGACGGAGCAGCAGCGGAGCGTCGGGGCAGAATGTGTTTGATCGCCTCAGTCTGCTTCTGGGCGGTCGAGAACTGCTGGGCAAAGTCCTCGATGGCACCGCCGAAAAGGCCGGCCTGGGATATGGGAGCATCGAGCAGACGAGTCCGCTCGGGCTCACGCATATCGGCCAGGTTCAGCCAGAGATGTCGCTCCTGGACCACAGCTGTGGACATCACCAGACCCAGGGAGCGCGCGGTCACCTTCGTCGCTCGGAGAGCGAGGTAGGTGGCGGCGCGCAGCTCATCGAAGAGCCCTGGGTCTGTCCTACCCTCGTGCATGTCACGGAGCATCTTGGCCTGGTAGACCTGCAAGATGGCCATGGCATGCAAAGAGGCAGCTGCCTGTCCCGCCGCTCTGTAAGACTTCGCCACCATGGTAGACGAAAATCTACAGGCTTTGGATGGGTGCTTTGGATCACCACGTGATGAAGCGCTTGCCGGACACAGCTGCATCGCGACAGAACGTTCAACCGGGGGAATCCCAGTGTACCCACAAGCATCAGCCTTATCGAGGGGAGGAAAGGCGGAGAAAGCCGACGAACGATCACGGGAAGACATGGGAGCCTTCCAGGACCGTGTGACTTCCTCATGCACTTCCGGGAAGAATGGTATTGGGGTTGGGCGGCGACGAGTGTCAGCGGCCGCTCCCAAAAACCAATCATCCAACCGCGAGCGCACTGGATCGGGTGGCGGGGACCACTCGAGCCCAATGGCCGCGGCTGCCCGGGAAAGCATGGCAGTCAGCTCGGGATCAGACTCGGGCAATGCTGGCGCGCCCAAGGGCGGCAACACAGCCGAATCCTCACTTCCCGAGGACTCACGCCCACCTTGTGATGCAGCGATCGACATTGCATCCTCCTCTGGAGCTCCAAACGAAACACGCGGGGCCTCAGTAGAGGGACCAGCGGTCTCAGTTTGAACACTTGCGGGTACCGATGCTGAAGAGGGGCGTGTGGACCGTGGACGTGTCGGCGGTGTGTCCCACACAGTCACCCTCAGGTCACCCCGGCCACCAGCCGAAGTACTGGCTCTCGAGGAGTCAGTAGATCGGGGTGTGGGTAGGGGGACTCTCGCTCTAATGAGCTCATTGAGTCTCGACCGCAGCATGGAGATGGTCATGTTCCCGCAGTGGGAACATGAGTCATCCACGAACGCTGCTTTAGCGTGATCAACGCCCAAACACGCTAAGCAGAGACCGTGCCCATCAGAGAAAAACACATCGCGACCGCAATCAGAAGTGCACGGGCGAGGCATCTTTAAAAAGACGTGCCGCGTGCAATGCTCTTTTTGTGAGAGGAAAAACTCTGCGGATGCTGAAGCGAACAGGGAGAAATCACACTATCTGTCAGATCACTGAGCAGATCAGCAGGGTAGTGAGCACTCGCTGAAATCGCCGTCACACCAACACCGGAGAGTTCGCTCGTCTCGAAGGGATGAGAAGAATAACTCAGAATTTTAGCTTGCAAGGAGTGGAGAAGTTCTCGGCTCCGAAGCGAAAACATATCTGCATGTTGCCAGCGTACTTCCTTATATACCCCCTGCGGTGGGCGGAGATACGCTATGCAAATTCCGCAGACCCATGGCATTTCATTGCCATTGGCTCGTTTTATATACTCGAAGGTGATAGGCTTCTAAGCGAAACCCTAATCGTCGTCATCCGACATAACTCGGAGTGACCACGAAAGGGAACTAACAATTTTTTTAAAATTATTATACACCTACCAATACTCTTTTTTTTTTATTTTTTTTTTTTTTATTTCTAATATAAGCTTTTCCTATCAATCATACCTCTGCATGGGTTACTGCTGTTTATAGGGAGGTTTGGGTCTGTTACATTATATCCACTCTTGCACGAGCAATTGTGACTCCCAACAGTGTTGTTGCAGATTGAGTTTGGACCACAGACCTCTGATCTCTCAACACATTCATCCACATCTTTAGTAAAAGACAGTTATGGGAAAAAGAACCGTTTGGGTCACTCATTCACACCTGAATGTAAATATATTATCAAATAATCAAAGTTTAACCTGATCAAAAATATTTATTTAATGTCATCCTTGTTATATTTCATTTGCAATAACAAATGTGGATTTTTATGAAGATCCGTTTGGCTATTAACTTTTATTATGCATTAACATAAGAAGAGTGTACGCATGAAAGACCAACGACTGCAGATTAACGTGCTTCTACATTTGTCTCCGATACGGTAGGGAACTAAATTAAATGTGGAGGATTTTAACTGTGACAAGATGACTGACAGGCCAGTTTACGGTGACAGGATGCAACAGAGAGCAACCATTAAAAAGACGCAATTGTATGACGTGATAGTAAGTCTCAAAGCTTGTCTACTCTTTTGCTACACACTCAAAAGTATGTACTTTTTCTTCACAAACAAGTACATACTTTTAGGGCGTAGTATAAGTAGGCGAATTGGGCTGATGTTGTTTTGTTACTGCTGTTTGGCGAGTTTTATGTTTCTGTTCATGTTCAAGTTGAATCAAGCTCAAGTCATTGTTTATTTTGTTCAGTTTTGTTAATAAAAGATGCAGATGGGTTCTCAATTCAACTGGCCTTCAGTGGATTTCCGTGACAATGGAATACAAAGATCTGAAAATCGAATTTACCTCTACATGTGTTATTGATGCTGATGGAAAGACTTGAATTTGTTGCAGTGAATCCATCTAAACATGAGCAATTGTAACCTCCAATTACATTTGTACAGCTGGAATCTGGACCACATACAGATAAACTGTCCAGACATTCATTTATATCTATAGAAAAAAACATTAAAGTGACAATTGAAAACAGTTTTCTTTAACACAAACACAAAGACATGAAAAACATTCATCATCTAATGGCATTCATCTGTCTATATAAAAGGAAAATATAAATCAAGAAGGCAGAGCTTGGAATATTAAAAGCACAAAAGGCCAGAGCAAATGGAAACTTATCTCCCAAAGAATAAATGCTGGATACAAATAGTATTTACGCTCTAAACAAATAAGTCCAAACTGCATGTGCAAAAAAAAATAAAAAAATAAAAAAATGAAATATGAATCACAAAGAGGTTTGAGTATGTATAATTCTTTTAAGAAGAATTATAATTTTTTTCCCTAAAAATATATATAAACAAACAATGATTATTGACATACTTGATAAAGACATATTTCAAATTATGTAGCAATCTAAAAATGACATCTTTTTGAGCAGTTTCCAATAAACAATACCTCGAAAACCATGAGAGAAAATATGACAGAGCAAACTTACCGATGCATGGGTTACTTTTGGTATTTGCCTTATTCCCATCTGAGACGTTATATCCTTCCCAACAAAAGCATGAGAAGCTTCCACTGTAATTGTAACAGTGAGAGTTCGGCCCACACACTGATACTGAGTCAAGACATTCATCAATATCTGAAAAAATTATTGATACAGGGAAAGGTTTCATGTGACAAAAGATTTAAGCACAACAAATGTTAGCTGTTCAGAGC
The DNA here is from genome assembly GCF_951802725.1 of Rutilus rutilus. Lineage (NCBI taxonomy): Eukaryota > Metazoa > Chordata > Actinopteri > Cypriniformes > Leuciscidae > Rutilus > Rutilus rutilus. Next base: position 11,549,539 of record NC_140220.1, on the reverse strand, counting down.
TTCAGCTGTCAATCATACCTCTGCATGAATTACTGCTGTTTATAGGGAGGTTTGGGTCTGTTACATTATATCCACTCTTGCACGAGCAATTGTAACTCCCAACAGTGTTGTTGCAGATTGAGTTTGGACCACAGACCTCTGATCTCTCAAAACATTCATCCACATCTTTAGTAAATGGAAGTTATGGGAAAAAGAACAGTTTGGATACGTTTAATATCATTCCTTGCCATTGCTAAAATAGAATACTTCACTTTCAAAAATGAAAAGTAAGAATGATATGGATAAACTCTAGATAATTATGGAAGGTAAAGTAAACAAATCAAAACAATATCAAACATTTTTACAAATACTTTTCCCCCACATCTTTTCACAACAGACCTCCACAATAAAACAGTTTTGTGCATTATCTCAGATTTTGTTTTTAAATAATAAATACATATTGGTGATGTTACTGTTAAAACTGTGTGTGTGTGTGTTTTAAGCCTAACAATACTCATTTTCTGTCATTTTCAATCATACCTCTGCATGAGTTACTGCTGTTTATAGGGAGGTTTGGGTCTGTTACATTATATCCACTCATGCACGAGCAATTGTGACTCCCAACAGTGTTGTTGCAGATTGAGTTTGGACCACAGATCTCTGATCTCTCAACACATTCATCCACATCTTTAGTAAAATAAAGTTATGGTAAAAAGAACAGTTTAGGTCACTCATTCATACGTGAAGGTCTACATACAGTATTCTTTGGCATCTTTACAACAGACTGCTTCACTTACAAAAAATAATATCCAAAGTAAAAATTACATGGATAAATTTTAACTAATTATTCAAGGTTACAGTAAAAAAAATCTGAACATAGAATGTACCTCTACATGTGTTATTGATGCTGATGGTGAGATTTGAGTTTGTTGCAGTAAATCCATCCACACATGAGCAATTGTAACTTCCTATTTCATTTGTACAGTTGGAATCTGGACCACATACAGATGGACTGAAAACACATTCATCTATATCTAGAGGGGGGAAATAATTTAAATTTGTTTTAATAAATACAAACATAAACACATAAAACATGAAAGACAAATGGTGTCTCACAACATAATACACTAACTCAATAACTGTACAAAGAGAATACAGATTGAGAAAGTATATTATCAACTTTTTTAAACACAAACAACCACAAAATTAAGATTTGGAAAACTGCTTGTGCAAAAGAAACAAACTAACAATTTTTTTTTTTAATTATTATACACCTACCAATACTCTTTTTTTTTTTTTTTTTTCATGAATTTCTAATATAACCTTTTCCTATCAATCATACCTCTGCATGGGTTACTGCTGTTTATAGGGAGGTTTGGGTCTGTTACATTATATCCACTCTTGCACGAGCAATTATAACTCCCAACAGTGTTGTTGCAGATTGAGTTTGGACCACAGACCTCTGATCTCTCAACACATTCATCAACATCTTTATTAAAAGACAGTTATGGGAAAAAGAACAGTTTGGGTCACTCATTCACACCTGAATGTAAATATATTATCAAATAATCAAAGTTTAACCTGATCAAAAATATTTATTTAATGTCATCCTTGTTATATTTCATTTGCAATAACAAATGTGGATTTTTATGAAGATCCGTTTGGCTATTAACTTTTATTATGCATTAACATAAGAAGAGTGTACGCATGAAAGACCAACGACTGCAGATTAACGTGCTTCTACATCTGTCTCCGATACGGTAGGGAACTAAATTAAATGTGGAGGATTTTAACTGTGACAAGATGACTGACAGGCCAGTTTACGGTGACAGGATGCAACAGAGAGCAACCATTAAAAAGACGCAATTGTATGACGTGATAGTAAGTCTCAAAGCTTGTCTACTCTTTTGCTACACACTCAAAAGTATGTACTTTTTCTTCACAAACAAGTACATACTTTTAAGGCGTAGTATAAGTAGGCGAATTGGGCTGATGTTGTTTTGTTACTGCTGTTTGGCGAGTTTTATGTTTCTGTTCATGTTCAAGTTGAATCAAGCTCAAGTCATTGTTTATTTTGTTCAGTTTTGTTAATAAAAGATGCAGATGGGTTCTCAATTCAACTGGCCTTCAGTGGATTTCCGTGACAATGGAATACAAAGATCTGAAAATCGAATTTACCTCTACATGTGTTATTGATGCTGATGGAAAGACTTGAATTTGTTGCAGTGAATCCATCCACACATGAGCAATTGTAACCTCCAATTACATTTGTACAGCTGGAATCTGGACCACATACAGATAAACTGTCCAGACATTCATTTATATCTATAGAAAAAAACATTAAAGTGACAATTGAAAACAGTTTTCTTTAACACAAACACAAAGACATGAAAAACATTCATCATCTAATGGCATTCATCTGTCTATATAAAAGGAAAATGTAAATCAAGAAGGCAGAGCTTGGAATATTAAACGCACAAAAGGCCAGAGCAAATGGAAACTTATCTCCCAAAGAATAAATGCTGGATACAAATAGTATTTACGCTCTAAACAAATAAGTCCAAACTGCATGTGCAAAAAAAATAAAAAAATAAAAAAAATTAAATATGAATCACAAAGAGGTTTGAGTATGTATAATTCTTTTAAGGAGAATTATAATTTTTTTCCCTAAAAAATATATATAAACAAACAATGATTATTGACATACTTGATAGAGACATATTTCAAATTATGTAGCAATCTAAAAATGACATCTTTTTGAGCAGTTTCCAATAAACAATACCTCGAAAACCATGAGAGAAAATATGACAGAGCAAACTTACCGATGCATGGGTTACTTTTGGTATTCGCCTTATTCCCATCTGAGACGTTATATCCTTCCCAACAAAAGCATGAGAAGCTTCCACTGTAATTGTAACAGTGAGAGTTCGGCCCACACACTGATACTGAGTCAAGACATTCATCAATATCTGAAAAAATAATTGATACAGGGAAAGGTTTCATGTGACAAAAGATTTAAGCACAACAAATGTTAGCTGTTCAGAGCTTCAGCTGTCAATCATACCTCTGCATGAATTACTGCTGTTTATAGGGAGGTTTGGGTCTGTTACATTATATCCACTCTTGCACGAGCAATTATAACTCCCAACAGTGTTCTTGCAGATTGAGTTTGGACCACAGACCTCTGATCTCTCAACACATTCATCCACATCTTTAGTAAATGGAAGTAATGGAAAAAGAACAGTTTGAATACGTTTAATATCATTCCTTGCCATTGCTAAAATAGAATGTTTCACTTTCAAAAATGAAAAGTAAGAATGATATGGATAAACTCTAGATAATTATGGAAGGTAAAGTAAACAAATCAAAACAATATCAAACATTTTTACAAATACTTTTCCCCCACATCTTTTCACAACAGACCTCCACAATAAAACAGCTTTGTGCATTATCTCAGATTTTGTTTTTAAATAATAAATACATATTGGTGATGTTACTGTTAAAACTGTGAGTGTGTGTGTTTTAAGCCTAACAATACTCATTTTCTGTCATTTTCAATCATACCTCTGCATGAGTTACTGCTGTTTATAGGGAGGTTTGGGTCTGTTACATTATATCCACTCTTGCACGAGCAATTGTGACTCCCAACAGTGTTGTTGCAGATTGAGTTTGGACCACAGACCTCTGATCTCTCAACACATTCATCCACATCTTTAGGAAAATAAAGTTATGGTAAAAAGAACAGTTTGGATAAGTTTAATATCATTGTAACAACAAACTGCTTCATTTGCAAAATGCAAAGTAAAAATTATACAGGTAAACTCTGGACGATTATGCAAGGTTATAGTAAACTCAAATCTGAATACAAAACAACATCAACATTTTTAAAACTAAGATTTTGTTGTGCTTCTTTAAACAACAGACCTCCACAATAGAACAGATACAGTTTTAAGCAACATCTCAGATTTTGTTTTTAAATAAATACATATTGGTGATGTTACTGTAAAACCTTTATTTGGATTTTTTTTGTGTGTGTTATAAGCCAATGCTTATTTTCTGTTATGAATTTGCACTAAGAGTTTTTTCTGTCAATCATACCTCTGCATGTGTTATTGCTGTTTATAGGGAGGTTTGGGTCTGTTACATTATATCCACTCTTGCACGAGCAATTGTGACTCCCAACAGTGTTGTTGCAGATTGAGTTTGGACCACAGACCTCTGATCTCTCAACACATTCATCCACATCTTTAGTAAAATAAAGTTATGGTAAAAAGAACAGTTTGGGTCACACATTCATACGTGAAGGTCTACATCTTCTTTGGCATCTTTACAACAGACTGCTTCACTTACAAAAACATTATATCCAAAGTAAAAATTACATGGATAAATTTTAACTAATTATTCAAGGTTACAGTAAAAAAAAATCTGAACATAGAATGTACCTCTACATGTGTTATTGATGCTGATGGTGAGATTTGAGTTTGTTGCAGTAAATCCATCCACACATGAGCAATTGTAACTTCCTATTTCATTTGTACAGTTGGAATCTGGACCACATACAGATGGACTGAAAACACATTCATCTATATCTAGAGGGGGGAAATAATTTAAATTTGTTTTAATAAATACAAACATAAACACATAAAACATGAAAGACAAATGGTGTCTCACAACATAATACACTAACTCAATAACTGTACAAAGAGAATACAGATTGAGAAAGTATATTATCAACTTTTTTAAACACAAACAACCACAAAATTAAGATTTGGAAAACTGCTTGTGCAAAAGAAACAAACTAACAAAAAAAAACTATTATTATTATTATTATACACCTACCAATACTCTTTATTTTTTTTATTTTTTTTTATGAATTTCTAATATAAGCTTTTCCTATCAATCATACCTCTGCATGGGTTACTGCTGTTTATAGGGAGGTTTGGGTCTGTTACATTATATCCACTCTTGCACGAGCAATTGTAACTCCCAACAGTGTTGTTGCAGATTGAGTTTGGACCACAGACCTCTGATCTCTCAACACATTCATCCACATCTTTAGTAAAAGACAGTTATGGGAAAAAGAACAGTTTGGGTCACTCATTCATACCTGAATGTCAATATATTATCAAATAATCAAAGTTTAACCTGATCAAAAATATTTATTTAATGTCATCCTTGTTATATTTCATTTGCAATAACAAATGTGGATTTTTATGAAGATCCGTTTGGCTATTAACTTTTATTATGCATTAACATAAGAAGAGTGTACGCATGAAAGACCAACGACTGCAGATTAACGTGCTTCTACATTTGTCTCCGATACGGTAGGGAACTAAATTAAATGTGGAGGATTTTAACTGTGACAAGATGACTGACAGGCCAGTTTACGGTGACAGGATGCAACAGAGAGCAACCATTAAAAAGACGCAATTGTATGACGTGATAGTAAGTCTCAAAGCTTGTCTACTCTTTTGCTACACACTCAAAAGTATGTACTTTTTCTTCACAAACAAGTACATACTTTTAAGGCGTAGTATAAGTAGGCGAATTGGGCTGATGTTGTTTTGTTACTGCTGTTTGGCGAGTTTTATGTTTCTGTTCATGTTCAAGTTGAATCAAGCTCAAGTCATTGTTTATTTTGTTCAATTTTGTTTATAAAAGATGCAGATGGGTTCTCAATTCAACTGGCCTTCAGTGGATTTCCGTGACAATGGAATACAAAGATCTGAAAATCGAATTTACCTCTACATGTGTTATTGATGCTGATGGAAAGACTTGAATTTGTTGCAGTGAATCCATCTAAACATGAGCAATTGTAACCTCCAATTATATTTGTACAGTTGGAATCTGGACCACATACAGATAAACTGTCCAGACATTCATTTATATCTATGAAAAAAAAAAAAAAAACATTAAAGTGACAATTGAAAACAGTTTTCTTTAACACAAACACAAAGACATGAAAAACATTTATCATCTCATGGCATTCATCTGTCTATATAAAAGGAAAATATAAATCAAGAAGGCAGAACTTGGAATATTTAAAGCACAAAAGGCCAGAGCAAATGGAAACTTATCTCCCAAAGAATAAATGCTGGATACAAATTTTATTTAAGCACTAAACGAATAAGTCCAAACTGCATGTGCAAAAATATATATTTTTTGTAAATAATAAATGATCACAGAGGTTTGAGTATGTATAATTTTTTTTAGGAGAATGATTTTTTTCCCCTAAAATAAAATATAAACAAACAGTGATTATTGACATACTTGATAAAAGACATATTTGAAATTATGTAGCAATCTAAAGATGACATCTTTTTGAGCAGTTTCCAATAAACAATACCTCAAAAAACATGACAGAGAATATGACAAAGCAAACTTACCGATGCATGGGTTACTTTTGGCAATCGCCTTATTCCCATCTGAGACGTTATATCCTTCCCAACAAAAGCATGAGAAGCTTCCGTTGTAATTGTAACAGTGAGAGTTCGGCCCACACACTGATACTGAGTCAAGACATTCATCAATATCTGAAAAAAAAATTGGTAAAGGGAAAGATTTCAAGAGACAAAAGATTTAAGCACAACAAATGTTAGCTGTTCAGAGCTTCAGCTGTCAATCATACCTCTGCATGAATTACTGCTGTTTATAGGGAGGTTTGGGTCTGTTACATTATATCCACTCTTGCACGAGCAATTGTAACTCCCGACAGTGTTGTTGCAGATTGAGTTTGGACCGCAGACCTCTGATCTCTCAACACATTCATCCACATCTTTAACATAAGGAGAAATAAGGAACCATAAGGAAAGTTATGGAAAAAGAACAGTTTGGGTCACTCATTCATACCTGAATGTCAACATATTCTTTGGCATCTTTACAACAGAACGCTTTATTTACAAAAACATTATATCCAAAGATTAAGAATTACATGGATAAACTCATGCTAATTATTCAAGGTTAGAGTAAACAAAAATATAGATATAGAATGTACCTCTACATGTGTTATTGATGCTGATGGTGAGATTTGAGTTTGTTGCAGTAAATCCATCCACACATGAGCAATTGTAACTTCCTATTTCATTTGTGCAGTTGGAATCTGGACCACATACAGATGGACTGAACTGACATTCATCTATATCTAGAGGGGAAAATAATATAAATTTGTATTAATACATACAATTATAAACACATAAAACATGAAAGACAAATGGTATCTCACAACATATACATTAACATAATAACTATACAAAAAGAATACAGATTGAGAAAGAATATCAACATTCTTTTTAAACAAACGACTACAACATTTAGATTTTGAAAAGCAGCATGTATAACAGAAACAAACTAACAATTATACACCTCCCAAAACTCATTTTCTTTAACATGAATTTGTAATATAAGCTTTTTCCTGTCAATCATACCTCTGCATGTGTTACTGCTGTTTATAGGGAGGTTTGGGTCTGTTACATTATATCCACTCTTGCACGAGCAATTGTAACTCCCAACAGTGTTGTTGCAGATTGAGTTTGGACCGCAGACCTCTGATCTCTCAACACATTCATCCACATCTTTAGTAAACAGAATATACAGGGAAAAAAAAAGTTTATTACTTGCTGTATATGAAGGTCAAAAATGATGTCCGAAACACTGAAATTACGATGCTGTGTAAGTTTACAATTCAAGACAAAATGTACAAATTAGCATTTCAGTACATAGATTTTTTTTTAATTGTTTTTCAATAATGAACAGACCACTTCCGATGAATGATCATTTGGCTTTCTGTTGTGCCACCAGTATTATTGTGGTGGTTATCGGTATATTTCAAGGTTAAAATGCAGATTTTGGTAGTAAGTAGGTATATTAACAAAATTATTTAATAATAATAAAAAAAATGTATAATAATATTAATATTATTAAACAGTATTCATTCATTCATTATTTTTTTACAGTATTCATTATTAAAATGAATACTGTAAAAAACTAGTAGCTGTCAGAATTTCACTGTAAAAAATACTGTGACAATGATAATATATATATTATTTATCATTGTCACAGTATGTTTTACAGTGAAATTCTGACAGCTACTAGTTTTTTACAGTATTAATTTTTTGTGTGAATGGTCTCTTCAAAAGCAAAAGCAACAACAAAAAAAAAAAACTATTTTAATGTTTTACATTGGGGAAAAAAAGCTAAAGACATGGAATACCTTTCGTATCTAAAGACATTCATAAACATTATAATTCCAAGAAGATGGAAAAGAGAAAAAATATAAATTTGTTGGGTGATGTTACACCTCAAACAGGAACAACTAAAACTCAAACTAGTATTCAAACAAACTGTAAAGATATAACAGCTCTGTACTCTGAAAAGAAAACAAAATCAGTTGATAATACTCACCCTGACATGAATTGTTGCGGCTCACAGGACTGTCTTTATTGGAGGTATTAAATCCACTCCAGCATGAACACATGTGACTCCCAATGATGTTAATACAATCTGAGTGTTGACCACAAACTGACACTGCATCTTCACATTCATTGATGTCTGGTGAAAAACAGCAGTATTGAATACATGCTTATATTTAAAGTTTTCAAACAAACAAACGTGTTAAGTGTCACTGAGTAAAACCATACTGGTCATGTTACTACAATTACAATCAGTACATTTGTGATCTAATGTGATTTCTTACCTCTCTGGCAAAGCGAACCCTCTGAAGGGAGAGCTTGAATACATCCACAAGTGCCTCCCACAATCTCATCACACTCATGATAGGCCCTGCAGGTGTCATTGGGCCAAACATGACGCTCCTCACACTTGCACTCATATTGTGTTCCATTTAACCCACACACTGTAATACAATAGGATTTATTAATCTGTGTTCAAACTGTCAATTTGTCCTAATACTGAACTCATCTTAGTATGTGACATGATAAAACATTCAGCTCTCACCAGTAGTCATGTCGATATCTGTGATATTTATGCTGTTGCTCAGAGTCAAAGGCAGGCTGATATTTCTGATGAGATTTCGTAAGTAGTTCACCAGGAACAAGTCAAAGAATCTCACATCAATGTCAACCATGTAGTTAGAAGGCAGTACTGCAAAAAGAAACAAAAAAAACAGAAGCAGGTTGAGCCGAACAATTAGTCCAAGTAATTCAATTCTTAAAATAACTACAAATATATATATATATATATTTTTTTTTTAAATGACCTTTGTAGCCTGTGGTGTAAAATTTAAAAGAACATTAATGTGTTGTTAATAGAGTTATTTGCAATAAAAAACAAGCACATAATCAGTCTGTCAATCCTAGTAGCAAAATGCAGGAAAATAAAAGCAAGAAAAACAGATCAAATAAATTAAAGGGATAAAACTGATGCTGTAGATTGACACCAGTGTCTCACCTTGACAGAACTGTCCATCCACTGGAAGGGCATTGATACATGTACATGATCCATCAGTGATGACATCACAGGCCTCGTATGAGTGACACGTGTCATTTGGCCAAACAAACAGACCCTCACATTTACACTGATACTGCGTTTGATTCAATGAACACACTGAAAAGCACAAGAAGAGTCCAAACATTAAATAATTTATGTCAGTATTCATGATGTATAGAGTTTATTCTTAGCTATTTAAGATTACAAAGCAGAGACAGAGCTCGTACCAGTAGTTATGTTGATTTCTGTAATGTTAGTGCTGTCACTGATTATGTAGGGCAAATTAAAAGACATCAGAAGGGTCCTCAGCTGATCAGTGACGCTACTATCCACACTATTGATCTGAATTTCAATCAGATATTCAGTCAAAGGTAGAGTCACTGTAGAAAAAAATCCAGAAATTATGACTGATACCCTGCAACACCATTTGTCAAAACTTGGTTCTTGAAGACCAAGATTTGTCACGTGACAGACAGGTTTGGTTCAACTGTCCCCGGATTTTGAAAAAAGCAGAAGTGTGAAAACTGATATCAAATCAATCAAACTTCACAATTGCTTACCATTGCATGGGTTACTGATGCTGATTGGTTGATTCATATTTGTTACAGTAAACCCACTCAAGCAGGAACAGTTGTAACTCCCAATTGAGTTGGTGCAACGAGAGTTTGGACCACAAAACTCTGATGACTTTAGACATTCATGCACGTCTTTATGAAAAGAAGAGTTGAAAAAACAACAACAACGTATTGCTGCAATCAGGAACTTTCATGCTAATATGAACATTTAATTTTAAATGTAAATCTTTTTTTTTTTGTATGGGTGCCAAACTTTAAAATTAGATGATGCATATTAATTGTCAATTATGTGCACCTATACGTTACTTTTCAAAGACATTAAATAATAAACTGTGTTAAATACAATTTGAAAAATGAAATGGCTGGAAAAAAAACACGCTGTTAACTTCAAAAATGATTTGCACACTAAATTCCATGATTTACCTGTACATGGGTTATTGATGCTAACGGGGAGACTTGAGTTTGCTGAAGTGAATCCATCCAAACATGAACAATTGTAACTTCCTAATTGATTTGCACAGACGGAATTTGGACCACATACAGATGGACTGAACACACATTCATTTATATCTATGACAAAAACAAATGAAAAAAGATATAGGTATAATAGCTCACACTAGTAGTCACACAAACTGTAAAGATATAACAGCTCTGTACACTCAATTTTATGAGACTAAAAGAGAAAACAAAATCAGTTGATAATACTCACCCTGACATGAATTGTTGCAGCTCACAGGACTGTCTTTATTGGAGGTATTAAATCCACTCCAGCATGAACACATGTGACTCCCAATGATGTTAATACAATCTGAGTAGTGACCACAAACTGACACTGCATCTTCACATTCATTGATGTCTGAAAAGAGGGAGATGGTTTTGCATTAATGCTAAAATCAAAGATTTTCAAACCACCAATAGTAGATCTTTTCACATTTGTTAGGCCCTAGGCAAATACTCAATTGCTCATTTGTCGCATATATATTGACTACAATCCAAATCTTAGATACAGCTTCCAGTAGAAGCAATATTTGATTAAAGTTCTCTTTCAGACAATTGCGATTTTGTCCACAGGGGGAGTCGTTCTGACTTTTCTGACCACTGTTGCTTTTTTGTTGGTTTCTGTGTACTTTGGCTTTTTGCCATCTCCTTTTTTGTAATTTTGTTACGCTGCTTGAGTTTTTGAGGGAACATCTGACTAACCTGTTTGTATCTGTTCAAAGGACTAACATCATTCTGTAAATGGTTTTTATTGGAATGAAAATATCCACTTTACCTGACATTTATCAGAGAATTAGGTGTTGAAATATCACTCTCACATTCAGGTATGTTCGCATATGGCAGTTTACAGTTGCCAAGCAACGTTGCGTAACGCAAGTTGCGACAGAGCTCAGCCAATCAGTATTAAGTAAAAACTACATTGTAATCTTAAAAGCTTTTATATATACAATATATATATTTAGGCGCAGCATTTAATCAGAAGAAAACGTTCAGTTTTGCAGGCAATCAGTCCAGCACAGTACTTTTACAATGATAAGCCAATGGTGTTATGAATCCCACCTACAGAATGATTTTGGATTGACAGCCTCTCATTAGCATGTTGAGGAAATAAAATAAAATAGAGGTGTTTCTCCAGAGAAGGCAAGGGAGGCAGTACCTCCTCAAAAAATTGCAAAAGAAAAGAATCTATATTACAATAATAAAACCACACATATATTACAAAATATTACATTAAAAAGTGTATAAATAACTAGTTTTTCAAAAGTAACACTGTCCAACAGCGACACCAGTGGATAAAGTTACAGCGGGACGCTGCGTTTCTCTTGCCTCCCCTGAGCCCATTGAGGTTTAACAGACCCCCTAAAGCATGCAGTGGATTTGGTGGGGGGTAATTGAGAATGAATGGGTGGAAAATCACGTGAGAGGAGGCAATGCTATCATCGTGCTATGATTGGATGTGATTGGTTATGATTGGATATGATTGGTTTGTGTGAAAAATCCTGCCTCTTGTTTTCGGGCGCGTTCGTGAATCGGTCTAATCCTATGGCGAGACGGGTAAGTTATATAGGCAGATGCGCCCGCTTATTCTAACGGGCTCTGCGCTGGATTCAACGGGATGCGCGCCGATTGGTTCGGGCAGATATGCCGAATCACCATAGGTTTGTGCAGTTTACACTGCTCAGCCAATAAGCTCATACATATCCCTGCACTATTATGGCTTGCGCAGTTTCACTGCATTATTCAATAAAAGGCTTCAATATTCAGAGAAAAATGAGTTTTTCCCCATAGTGTCTAGCGACACAATACGAGTGAACCGTATCGATAGGGAACACTCAATAGACAATTTAACAACTTTAAAAACTTGATTTTCAACACAGGTTTCCAAACCACCAAATGTGTCAAGTGTCACTGAGTAAAACCATACTGGTCATGTTACTACAATTACAATCAGTACATTTGTGATCTAATGTGATTTCTTACCTCTCTGGCAAAGCGAACCCTCTGAAGGGAGAGCTTGAATACATCCACAAGTGCCTCCCACAATCTCATCACACTCATGATAGGCCCTGCAGGTGTCATTGGGCCAAACATGACGCTCCTCACACTTGCACTCATATTGTGTTCCATTTAACCCACACACTGTAATACAATAGGATTTATTAATCTGTGTTCAAACTGTCAATTTGTCCTAATACTGAACTCATCTTAGTATGTGACATGATAAAACATTCAGCTCTCACCAGTAGTCATGTCGATATCTGTGATATTTATGCTGTTGCTCAGAGTCAAAGGCAGGCTGATATTTCTGATGAGATTTCGTAAGTAGTTCACCAGGAACAAGTCAAAGAATCTCACATCAATGTCAACCATGTAGTTAGAAGGCAGTACTGCAAAAAGAAACCAAAAAAAACAGAAGCAGGTTGAGCCGAACAATTAGTCCAAGTAATTCAATTCTTAAAATAACTACAAATATATATATATATATATTTTTTTTAAATGACCTTTGTAGCCTGTGGTGTAAAATTTAAAAGAACATTAATGTGTTGTTAATAGAGTTATTTGCAATAAAAAACAAGCACATAATCAGTCTGTCAATCCTAGTAGCAAAATGCAGGAACATAAAAGCAAGAAACACAGATCAAATAAATTAAAGGGATAAAACTGATGTTGTAGATTGACACCAGTGTCTCACCTTGACAGAACTGTCCATCCACTGGAAGGGCATTGATACATGTACATGATCCATCAGTGATGACATCACAGGCCTCGTATGAGTGACACGTGTCATTTGGCCAAACAAACAGACCCTCACATTTACACTGATACTGCGTTTGATTCAATGAACACACTGAAAAGCACAAGAAGAGTCCAAACATTAAATAATTTATGTAAGTATTCATGATGTATAGAGTTTATTCTTAGCTATTTAAGATTACAAAGCAGAGACAGAGCTCGTACCAGTAGTTATGTTGATTTCTGTAATGTTAGTGCTGTCACTGATTATGTAGGGCAAATTAAAAGACATCAGAAGGGTCCTCAGCTGATCAGTGACGCTACTATCCACACTATTGATCTGAATTTCAATCAGATATTCAGTCAAAGGTAGAGTCACTGTAGAAAAAAATCCAGAAATTATGACTGATACCCTGCAACACCATTTGTCAAAACTTGGTTCTCGAAGACCAAGATTTGTCACGTGACAGACAGGTTTGGTTCAACTGTCCCCGGATTTTGAAAAAAGCAGAAGTGTGAAAACTGATATCAAATCAATCAAACTTCACAATTGCTTACCATTGCATGGGTTACTGATGCTGATTGGTTGATTCATATTTGTTACAGTAAACCCACTCAAGCAGGAACAGTTGTAACTCCCAATTGAGTTGGTGCAACGAGAGTTTGGACCACAAAACTCTGATGACTTTAGACATTCATGCACGTCTTTATGAAAAGAAGAGTTGAAAAAACAAAACAATGTATTGCTGCAATCAGGAACTTTCATGCTAATATGAAGATTTAATTTTAAATGTAAATCTTGTTTTTTTTTGTATGGGTGCCAAACTTTAAAATTAGATGATGCATATTAATTGTCAATTATGTGCACCTATACGTTACTTTTCAAAGACATTAAATAATAAACTGTGTTAAATACAATTTGAAAAAATTAAATGGCTGGAAAAAAAACATGCTGTTAACTTCAAAAGTGATTTGCACACTAAATTCCATGATTTACCTGTACATGGGTTATTGATGCTAACGGGGAGACTTGAGTTTGCTGAAGTGAATCCATCCAAACATGAACAATTGTAACTTCCTAATTGATTTGCACAGATGGAATTTGGACCACATACAGATGGACTGAACACACATTCATTTATATCTATGACAAAAACAAATGAAAAAAGATATAGGTATAATAGCTCACACTAGTATTCACACAAACTGTAAAGATATAACAGCTCTGCACACTCAATTTTATGAGACTAAAAGAGAAAACAAAATCAGTTGATAATACTCACCCTGACATGAATTGTTGCGGCTCACAGGATTGTCTTTATTGGAGGTATTAAATCCACTCCAGCATGAACACATGTGACTCCCAATGATGTTAATACAATCTGAGTATTGACCACAAACTGACACTGCATCTTCACATTCATTGATGTCTGAAAAGAGGGAGATGGTTTTGCATTAATGCTAAAATCAAAGATTTTCAAACCACCAATAGTAGATCTTTTCACATTTGTTAGGCCCTAGGCAAATACTTAATTGCTCATTTGTCACATATATATTGACTACAATCCAAATCTTAGATACAGCCTCCAGTAGAAACAATATTTGATTAAAGTTCTCTTTCAGACAATTGCGATTTTGTCCACAGGGGGAGTCGTTCTGACTTTTCTGACCACTGTTGCTTTTTTGTTGGTTTCTGTGTACTTTGGCTTTTTGCCATCTCCTTTTTTGTAATTTTGTTACGCTGCTTGAGTTTTTGAGGGAACATCTGACTAACCTGTTTGTATCTGTTCAAAGGACTAACATCATTCTGTAAATGGTTTTTATTGGAATGAAAATATCCACTTTACCTGACATTTATCAGAGAATTAGGTGTTGAAATATCACTCTTACATTCAGGTATGTTCGCATATGGCAGTTTACAGTTGCCAAGCAACGTTGCGTAACGCAAGTTGCGACAGAGCTCAGCCAATCAGTATTAAGTCAAAACTACATTGTAATCTTTAAAGCTTTTATATATACAATATATATATTTAGGCGCAGCATTTAATCAAAAGAAAACGTTCAGTTTTGCAGGCAATCAGTCCAGCACAGTACTTTTACAATGATAAGCCAATGGTGTTATGAATCCCACCTACAGAATGATTTTTGATTGACAGCCTCTCATTAGCATGTTGAGCAAATAAAATAAAATAGAGGTGTTTCTCCAGAGACGGCAAGGGAGGCAGTACCTCCTCAAAAAATTGCAAAAGAAAAGAATCTATATTACAATAATAAAACCACACATATATTACAAAATATTACATTAAAAAGTGTATAAATAACTAGTTTTTCAAAAGTAACACTGTCCAACAGCGACACCAGTGGATAAAGTTACAGCGGGACGCTGCGTTTCTCTTGCCTCCCCTGAGCCCATTTTTAACAGACCCCCTAAAGCATGCAGTGGATTTGGTGGGGGGTAATTGAGAATGAATGGGTGGAAAATCACGTGAGAGGAGGCAATGCTACCATTGTGCTATGATTGGATGTGATTGGTCATGATTGGATATGATTGGTTTGTGTGAAAAAACCTGCCTCTTGTTTTCGGGCGCGTTCGTGAATCGGTCTAATCCTATGGCGAGACGGGTAAGTTATATAGAGCTCAGAGCCGTTGAATCCAGGCTCTGCGCTGGATTCAACGGGATGCGCGCCGATTGGTTCGGGCAGACATGCCGAATCACCATAGGTTTGTGCAGTTTACACTGCTCAGCCAATAAGCTCATACATATCCCTGCACTATTATGGCTTGCGCAGTTTCACTGCATTATTCAATGTTTTTCCCCATAGTGTCTAGCGACACAACACGAGTGAACCGCATCGATAGGGAACACTCAATAGACAATTTAACAACTTTAAAAACTTGATTTTCAACACAGGTTTCCAAACCACCAAATGTGTCAAGTGTCACTGAGTAAAACCATACTGGTCATGTTACTACAATTACAATCAGTACATTTGTGATCTAATGTGATTTCTTACCTCTCTGGCAAAGCGAACCCTCTGAAGGGAGAGCTTGAATACATCCACAAGTGCCTCCCACAATCTCATCACACTCATGATAGGCCCTGCAGGTGTCATTGGGCCAAACATGACGCTCCTCACACTTGCACTCATATTGTGTTCCATTTAACCCACACACTGTAATACAATAGGATTTATTAATCTGTGTTCAAACTGTCAATTTGTCCTAATACTGAACTCATCTTAGTATGTGACATGATAAAACATTCAGCTCTCACCAGTAGTCATGTCGATATCTGTGATATTTATGCTGTTGCTCAGAGTCAAAGGCAGGCTGATATTTCTGATGAGATTTCGTAAGTAGTTCACCAGGAACAAGTCAAAGAATCTCACATCAATGTCAACCATGTAGTTAGAAGGCAGTACTGCAAAAAGAAACCAAAAAAAACAGAAGCAGGTTGAGCCGAACAATTAGTCCAAGTAATTCAATTCTTAAAATAACTACAAATATATATATATATATATTTTTTTTAAATGACCTTTGTAGCCTGTGGTGTAAAATTTAAAAGAACATTAATGTGTTGTTAATAGAGTTATTTGCAATAAAAAACAAGCACATAATCAGTCTGTCAATCCTAGTAGCAAAATGCAGGAACATAAAAGCAAGAAACACAGATCAAATAAATTAAAGGGATAAAACTGATGTTGTAGATTGACACCAGTGTCTCACCTTGACAGAACTGTCCATCCACTGGAAGGGCATTGATACATGTACATGATCCATCAGTGATGACATCACAGGCCTCGTATGAGTGACACGTGTCATTTGGCCAAACAAACAGACCCTCACATTTACACTGATACTGCGTTTGATTCAATGAACACACTGAAAAGCACAAGAAGAGTCCAAACATTAAATAATTTATGTAAGTATTCATGATGTATAGAGTTTATTCTTAGCTATTTAAGATTACAAAGCAGAGACAGAGCTCGTACCAGTAGTTATGTTGATTTCTGTAATGTTAGTGCTGTCACTGATTATGTAGGGCAAATTAAAAGACATCAGAAGGGTCCTCAGCTGATCAGTGACGCTACTATCCACACTATTGATCTGAATTTCAATCAGATATTCAGTCAAAGGTAGAGTCACTGTAGAAAAAAATCCAGAAATTATGACTGATACCCTGCAACACCATTTGTCAAAACTTGGTTCTTGAAGACCAAGATTTGTCACGTGACAGACAGGTTTGGTTCAACTGTCCCCGGATTTTGAAAAAAGCAGAAGTGTGAAAACTGATATCAAATCAATCAAACTTCACAATTGCTTACCATTGCATGGGTTACTGATGCTGATTGGTTGATTCATATTTGTTACAGTAAACCCACTCAAGCAGGAACAGTTGTAACTCCCAATTGAGTTGGTGCAACGAGAGTGTGGACCACAAAACTCTGATGACTTTAGACATTCATGCACGTCTTTATGAAAAGAAGAGTTGAAAAAACAACAACAACAACGTATTGCTGCAATCAGGAACTTTCATGCTAATGTGAAGATTTAATTTTAAATGTAAATCTTTTTTTTTTTTGTATGGGTGCCAAACTTTAAAATTAGATGATGCATATTAATTGTCAATTATGTACACCTATACGTTACTTTTCAAAGACATTAAATAATAAACTGTGACCCTAACCCTAACCCTAACTGTGTTAAATACAAATTGAAAAATGAAATGGCTGGAAAAAAAACATGCTGTTAACTTCAAAAATGATTTGCACACTAAATTCCATGATTTACCTGTACATGGGTTATTGATGCTAACGGGGAGACTTGAGTTTGCAGAAGTGAATCCATCCAAACATGAACAATTGTAACTTCCTAACTGATTTGCACAGATGGAATTTGGACCACATACAGATGGACTGAACACACATTCATTTATATCTATGACAAAAACAAATGAAAAAAGATATAGGTATAATAGCTCACACTAGTAGTCACACAAACTGTAAAGATATAACAGCTCTGTACACTCAATTTTATGAGACTAAAAGAGAAAACAAAATCAGTTGATAATACTCACCCTGACATGAATTGTTGCGGCTCACAGGATTGTCTTTATTGGAGGTATTAAATCCACTCCAGCATGAACACATGTGACTCCCAATGATGTTAATACAATCTGAGTATTGACCACAAACTGACACTGCATCTTCACATTCATTGATGTCTGAAAAGAGGGAGATGGTTTTGCATTAATGCTAAAATCAAAGATTTTCAAACCACCAATAGTAGATCTTTTCACATTTGTTAGGCCCTAGGCAATAACTTAATTGCTCATTTGTCGCATATATTGACTAAAATCCAAATCTTAGATACAGCTTCCAGTAGAAACAATATTTGATTAAAGTTCTCTTTCAGACAATTGCGATTTTGTCCACAGGGGGAGTCGTTCTGACTTTTCTGACCACTGTTGCTTTTTTGTTGGTTTCTGTGTACTTTGGCTTTTTGCCATCTCCTTTTTTGTAATTTTGTTATGCTGCTTGAGTTTTTGAGGGAACATCTGACTAACCTGTTTGTTTCTGTTCAAAGCACTAACATCATTCTGTAAATGGTTTTTATTGGAATGAAAATATCCACTTTACCTGACATTTATCAGAAAATTAGGTGTTGAAATATCACTCTCACATTCAGGTATGTTCGCATATGGCAGTTTACAGTTGCCAAGCAACGTTGCGTAACGCAAGTTGTGACAGAGCTCAGCCAATCAGTATTAAGTCAAAACTACATTGTAATCTTTAAAGCTTTTATATATACAATATGTATATTTAGGCGCAGCATTTAATCAGAAGAAAACGTTCTGTTTTGCAGGCAATCAGTCCAGCACAGTACTTTTACAATGATAAGCCAATGGTGTTATGAATCCCACCTACAGAATGATTTTTGATTGACAACCTCTCATTAGCATGTTGAGTAAATAAAATAAAATAGAGGTGTTTCTCCAGAGAAGGCAAGGGAGGCAGTACCTCCTCAAAAAATTGCAAAAGAAAAGAATCTATATTACAATAATAAAACCACACATATATTACAAAATATTACATTAAAAAGTGTATAAATAACTAGTTTTTCAAAAGTAACACTGTCCAACAGCGACACCAGTGGATAAAGTTACAGCGGGACGCTGCGTTTCTCTTGCCTCCCCTGAGCCCATTTTTAACAGACCCCCTAAAGCATGCAGTGGATTTGGTGGGGGGTAATTGAGAATGAATGGGTGGAAAATCACGTGAGAGGAGGCAATGCTACCATTGTGCTATGATTGGATGTGATTGGTCATGATTGGATATGATTGGTTTATGTGAAAAAACCTGCCTCTTGTTTTCGGGCGCGTTCGTGAATCGGTCTAATCCTATGGCGAGACGGGTAAGTTATATAGAGCTCAAAGCCGTTGAATCCAGGCTCTGCGCTGGATTCAACGGGATGCGCGCCGATTGGTTCGGGCAGATATGCCGAATCACCATAGGTTTGTGCAGTTTACACTGCTCAGCCAATAAGCTCATACATATCCCTGCACTATTATGGCTTGCGCAGTTTCACTGCATTATTCAATAAAAGGCTTCAATATTCAAAGAAAATTTTGTTTTTCCCATAGTGTCTAGCGACACAATACGAGTGAACCGTATCGATAGGGAACACTCAATAGACAATTTAACAACTTTAAAAACTTGATTTTCAACACAGGTTTCCAAACCACCAAATGTGTCAAGTGTCACTGAGTAAAACCATACTGGTCATGGTACTACAATTACAATCAGTACATTTGTGATCTAATGTGATTTCTTACCTCTCTGGCAAAGCGAACCCTCTGAAGGGAGAGCTTGAATACATCCACAAGTGCCTCCCACAATCTCATCACACTCATGATAGGCCCTGCAGGTGTCATTGGGCCAAACATGACGCTCCTCACACTTGCACTCATATTGTGTTCCATTTAACCCACACACTGTAATACAATAGGATTTATTAATCTGTGTTCGACTGTCAATTTGTCCTAATACTGAACTCATCTTAGTATGTGACATGATAAAACATTCAGCTCTCACCAGTAGTCATGTCGATATCTGTGATATTTATGCTGTTGCTCAGAGTCAAAGGCAGGCTGATATTTCTGATGAGATTCCGTAAGTAGTTCACCAGGAACAAGTCAAAGAATCTCACATCAATGTCAACCATGTAGTTAGAAGGCAGTACTGCAAAAAGAAACAGAAAAAAACAGAAGCAGGTTGAGCCGAACAATTAGTCCAAGTAATTCAATTCTTAAAATAACTACAAATATATATATATATATATATATATATATATATATATATATATATTTTTTTTTTTTTTTTTTTTAAATGACCTTTGTAGCCTGTGGTGTAAAATTTAAAAGAACATTAATGTGTTGTTAATAGAGTTATTTGCAATAAAAAACAAGCACATAATCAGTCTGTCAATCCTAGTAGCAAAATGCAGGAAAATAAAAGCAAGAAAAACAGATCAAATAAATTAAAGGGATAAAACTGATGTTGTAGATTGACACCAGTGTCTCACCTTGACAGAACTGTCCATCCACTGGAAGGGCATTGATACATGTACATGATCCATCAGTGATGACATCACAGGCCTCGTATGAGTGACACGTGTCATTTGGCCAAACAAACAGACCCTCACATTTACACTGATACTGCGTTTGATTCAATGAACACACTGAAAAGCACAAGAAGAGTCCAAACATTAAATAATTTATGTCAGTATTCATGATGTATAGAGTTTATTCTTAGCTATTTAAGATTACAAAGCAGAGACAGAGCTCGTACCAGTAGTTATGTTGATTTCTGTAATGTTAGTGCTGTCACTGATTATGTAGGGCAAATTAAAAGACATCAGAAGGGTCCTCAGCTGATCAGTGACGCTACTATCCACACTATTGATCTGAACTTCAATCAGATATTCAGTCAAAGGTAGAGTCACTGTAGAAAAAAATCCAGAAATTATGACTGATACCATGCAACACCATTTGTCAAAACTTGGTTCTCGAAGACCAAGATTTGTCACGTGACAGACAGGTTTGGTTCAACTGTCCCCGGATTTTGAAAAAAGCAGAAGTGTGAAAACTGATATCAAATCAATCAAACTTCACAATTGCTTACCATTGCATGGGTTACTGATGCTGATTGGTTGATTCATATTTGTTACAGTAAACCCACTCAAGCAGGAACAGTTGTAACTCCCAATTGAGTTGGTGCAACGAGAGTTTGGACCACAAAACTCTGATGACTTTAGACATTCATGCACGTCTTTATGAAAAGAAGAGTTAAAAAACAAAACAATGTATTGCTGCAATCAGGAACTTTCATGCTAATATGAAGATTTAATTTTAAATGTAAATCTTGTTTTTTTTTGTATGGGTGCCAAACTTTAAAATTAGATGATGCATATTAATTGTCAATTATGTGCACCTATACGTTACTTTTCAAATACAATTTGAAAAAATGAAATGGCTGGAAAAAAAACATGCTGTTAACTTCAAAAGTGATTTGCACACTAAATTCCATGATTTACCTGTACATGGGTTATTGATGCTAACGGGGAGACTTGAGTTTGCTGAAGTGAATCCATCCAAACATGAACAATTGTAACTTCCTAATTGATTTGCACAGATGGAATTTGGACCACATACAGATGGACTGAACACACATTCATTTATATCTATGACAAAAACAAATGAAAAAAGATATAGGTATAATAGCTCACACTAGTAGTCACACAAACTGTAAAGATATAACAGCTCTGTACACTCAATTTTATGAGACTAAAAGAGAAAACAAAATCAGTTGATAATACTCACCCTGACATGAATTGTTGCGGCTCACAGGATTGTCTTTATTGGAGGTATTAAATCCACTCCAGCATGAACACATGTGACTCCCAATGATGTTAATACAATCTGAGTATTGACCACAAACTGACACTGCATCTTCACATTCATTGATGTCTGAAAAGAGGGAGATGGTTTTGCATTAATGCTAAAATCAAAGATTTTCAAACCACCAATAGTAGATCTTTTCACATTTGTTAGGCCCTAGGCAATAACTTAATTGCTCATTTGTCGCATATATTGACTAAAATCCAAATCTTAGATACAGCTTCCAGTAGAAACAATATTTGATTAAAGTTCTCTTTCAGACAACTGCGATTTTGTCCACAGGGGGAGTCGTTCTGACTTTTCTGACCACTGTTGCTTTTTTGTTGGTTTCTGTGTACTTTGGCTTTTTGCCATCTCCTTTTTTGTAATTTTGTTACGCTGCTTGAGTTTTTGAGGGAACATCTGACTAACCTGTTTGTTTCTGTTCAAAGGACTAACATCATTCTGTAAATGGTTTTTATTGGAATGAAAATATCCACTTTATCTGACATTTATCAGAAAATTAGGTGTTGAAATATCACTCTTACATTCAGGTATGTTCGCATATGGCAGTTTACAGTTGCCAAGCAACGTTGCGTAACGCAAGTTGCGACAGAGCTCAGCCAATCAGTATTAAGTCAAAACTACATTGTAATCTTTAAAGCTTTTATATATACAATATATATATTTAGGCGCAGCATTTAATCAAAAGAAAACGTTCTGTTTTGCAGGCAATCAGTCCAGCACAGTACTTTTACAATGATAAGCCAATGGTGTTATGAATCCCACCTACAGAATGATTTTTGATTGACAGCCTCTCATTAGCATGTTGAGCAAATAAAATAAAATAGAGGTGTTTCTCCAGAGAAGGCAAGGGAGGCAGTACCTCCTCAAAAAATTGCAAAAGAAAAGAATCTATATTACAATAATAAAACCACACATATATTACAAAATATTACATTAAAAAGTGTATAAATAACTCGTTTTTCAAAAGTAACACTGTCCAACAGCGACACCAGTGGATAAAGTTACAGCGGGACGCTGCGTTTCTCTTGCCTCCCCTGAGCCCATTGAGTTTTAACAGACCCCCTAAAGCATGCAGTGGATTTGGTGGGGGGTAATTGAGAATGAATGGGTGGAAAATCACGTGAGAGGAGGCAATGCTATCATCGTGCTATGATTGGATGTGATTGGTCATGATTGGATATGATTGGTTTATGTGAAAAAACCTGCCTCTTGTTTTCGGGCGCGTTCGTGAATTGGTCTAATCCTATGGCGAGACGGGTAAGTTATATAGAGCTCAGAGCCGTTGAATCCAGGCTCTGCGCTGGATTCAACGGGATGCGCGCCGATTGGTTCGGGCAGATATGCCGAATCACCATAGGTTTGTGCAGTTTACACTGCTCAGCCAATAAGCTCATACATATCCCTGCACTATTATGGCTTGTGCAGTTTCACTGCATGATTCAATAAAAGGCTTCAATATTCAGAGAAAAATTTGTTTTTCCCCATAGTGTCTAGCGACACAATACGAGTGAACCGTATCGATAGGGAACACTCAATAGACAATTTAATAACTTTAAAAATTTGATTTTCAACACAGGTTTCCAAACCACCAAATGTGTCAAGTGTCACTGAGTAAAACCATACTGGTCATGTTACTACAATTACAATCAGTACATTTGTGATTTCTTACCTCTCTGGCAAAGCGGACCCTCTGAAGGGAGAGCTTGAATACATCCACAAGTGCCTCCCACAATCTCATCACACTCATGATAGGCCCTGCAGGTGTCATTGGGCCAAACATGACGCTCCTCACACTTGCACTCATATTGTGTTCCATTTAACCCACACACTGTAATACAATAGGATTTATTAATCTGTGTTCAAACTGTCAATTTGTCCTAATACTGAACTCATCTTAGTATGTGACATGATAAAACATTCAGCTCTCACCAGTAGTCATGTCGATATCTGTGATATTTATGCTGTTGCTCAGAGTCAAAGGCAGGCTGATATTTCTGATGAGATTTCGTAAGTAGTTCACCAGGAACAAGTCAAAGAATCTCACATCAATGTCAATCTCGTAGTTAGAAGGCAGTACTGCAAGAACAAACAGAAGTAGGTTGAGTTGTTGTGTAATGTGATGTTAATATTTTTACGACAAAAACTCCATATAATAGACCATGTGTCTTACAGTTATTTGCAAGAAAAAGAAAATATTAATAATAATAATAATAATAATAATAATAATAATAATAATAATGCACATAATCAGACTGAAATACCAGTAGCAAAATGCAGTAAAATCAAAGCAGAAAGACAACCAGAACAAATTAATTAAAGGGATGAAACTGATGTTGTTATAGATTTATGAATGTAATGGCTCACCTTCTTTTAACTGACAGAACTGTCCATCCACTGGAAGTGCATTGATACATGTACATGAACCATCAATGATGTCATCACAGGCCTCATATGAGTGACACGTGTCATTTGGCCAAACAAACAGACCCTCACATTTACACTGATACTGAGTTTGGTTCAATGAACACACTGGAAAGCAGAATCAACAAGTTTATCATTCATTTATAGCAGTATATATGATGTATAAAGTACAAGTCAAAGCAGAGACAGAGCTCATACCAGTAGTTATGTTGATTTCTGTGATGTTAGTGCTGTCACTGATTTTGTAGGGCAAACTGAAAGACATCAAATAGCTCATCAGCTGATCAATGATGGAAGTATTCTCGGCATCTATCTGAATTTCAGTTAGATATTCAGCTGGAACTGGAATGAGTGTAGGAAAGATAAAAAGAGTTAGGAATATTCACTCTTCTCTTCCAATATTCATGAAAATGCAGCATTTATATGTACTTTGGGATGTAATTGTGTCATATGTTTTTACGTACCTGTTGATGGTTGCACACATGCAGTGTTATCTTCCAAGAAAAGGATGAGAATGGATTAGAAATAATCTGTAACAATAACTGAGGTCTTCTGTGAGATTGCAAACAGAAATGTGTAAAACTATTTTACTTGTTATCTCGTTGACTGGTTGACAGAACTGTCTATCACTTGGAATATCATTGATGCAGCTGCATGTGTTGTTAGTGATGTCATCACAGCTCCCATATTCTGTGCACTTTTCACACGGCCAGAAATACTGATCCTCACATACACACTTGTATCCACTGTCATTGAAATTGCACACTAAGAAAGGATAAAACGTAAACATACGGCCATTTTTAACAGATCAGAACGTTTGTGTTCAGAAGCTCATGAAGGTCATGTGATATTCTTCACCTGTCGTGATATCCACATCTAATACTTCAACCAGCTCATCTAACTGAAGTGGAAATGTGATGTTCTGAAAATATCTCCTCATCTCATCGATCACAGAGATGCTTGATGATTCCATCTCAATTTCAAACAATAAGTCTGTGAAGGGCAGTTCTGTGGCAGAATCAACAAGCTTACAATCATTGCAAGCTTAGTGTTTATACATTGCATTTGTCATTTCAATGTACTTTTGCAATACTTTGTATTTTTAATTACAATATATCAATTTATATAATTAATTATTTTAACAATAAAGCAGTGTTTAAGTATATACAAATAAGCATTCTACATATTAAGTGAACAATGTTCATTAGTATTTGTCAAATCCTACACGTGCAAACACTGTAAAAACACATGTTGCTATCACCATTGTAATGTGACTCACACATTTTTCTTATAAAATACATTAATGTAAAAATATGTACAAGTCTGTTAAATATAATATAGATTTTCACTGTAAATTACATGCATGTGCAAATTTATACTTTTTACATACATTTTAGTTTTTTAACTGTAAAATGACCTGTTAAACCTAATAAATTATGGTAACGTAACCAGTTAAACCATTTATCATTGTAGCATTATTTATTTTTTTAAATCACAAACTTTTTTACAGCTTTTTTGGGTGCATTTGCAGTTGGCTTGTTCGGTCATGATTCTTACCGCTCTCCAGCACACATATCTCTCCATCACTCGGAATACCACTGATACATCCACATGAGCCCGAACTGATGTCATCACAGGCCTCATACGTCTTGCAGTTGTTGTATGTCCATGCATAACCATCTTCACATACACACTGGTATGCAGTCACATTTGGCTGGCACACTGATGTAAATATAACAGAACTGGTTAACAACAGTAAGGGTAAGGTTGGCAAATTCTAAGAGGCTAGCAATAGCAAGCTAGCTTTGAAAGCATGAGATCCCGCCCTCTCTTCAGAGCGTCTCCAAAGCCACACTTCCCCGAAAACACATGAACGCGCACAGCCAGAACAAAGTTTGCAAAGCGTCAAGAGAGACAGTGTTTAAATACATCATGTCTCAAAGCACATAACATTACAATAATAATGAACGTAAACAACTTACAGAGCTCTGACTTGTAACACCTGACTGCTGCAGATTAATTTCAGCATTGATAATGTTGACATAGAAATGCATGAATCCGAGTCCGAGGACGTCAACAGTTCTGGTTAGAACGTCACGGATTGCCATCTCGTAATTACAGTTATGACATGTTTTGGTTCAGGGGGAACTGTAAAAGGTGGCTGAAGTTTGTTTGCTGTGCCTGTCTGTCTACAACTCTGCATAGCCTTACAGAACGCGATGACATGTGATGTCGGCGCGAGCAGGGTGCACAGAGATATGGAAATACATAAGACCAGCAGATAGGGCATCATATCATTCCTGAGACTTCCCCGGAAGATATGTAAAAAAATATATATTAAAGGGATAGTTCATCTAAAAATGTTAATTCTGTCATTAATTACTCACCCTCATGTCGTCCAAAACCCGCAAGACTTCCGTTCATCTTTGGAACACAAATAAATATATTTTTGATAAAATCTGTGAGCTTTCTGTCCCTCCACTAACAGCTACGCAACTACCACTTTGATGTTTCAAAAAGTTCATAAAGAGATCGTAAAACTAATCCATATTAATTGAGTGGTTTAGTCCAAATTTTCTGAAGAGACAATCGATTTATGTGATGAACAGACTGAATTTAGGCTTTTATTCACATATAAACATTCATCACATCAGTTGTGGTAAACGGAAGCTCAAGAATGTTTGCTTGATGTGCGAGAACCATTGAGGTTCATTCTCATGTTACGCAGCCCGTTTGAGCTTCCGCAAGAACCAATGAAGTTTGTTCTTGCGTATCAGGCAGTTCGGTTGAGCTTCTGTTTATGTTCGCTGATCAATGTTTATATGTGAATAAAAACCTAAATTAAATATTTTCATCATATAAAGCGCTCATGTCTCTTCAGGAAATTTGGACTAACTTTTTGAAACTTTTTGAAACAAGTGGTAGTTGGGTAGCTGTCAATGGAGGGACAGAAAGCTCTCAGATTTGATCAAAAAGATCTTCATTTGTGTTCCAAAGATGAACGAAAGTCTTACGGGTTTGGAAAGACATAATTTGTAACGATAACCAGCTGGAGTGCCCTCAAGAGCCACCAGAGGGCGCTCCACAATAGACTAGGATCACTTCCTCACAGACTACATTTCCCATCCTGCATCTACCTGGACTGATTACTTCATACACCTGCACTGCATTATTCACCTGCACTGTTCCTGATTACAGTCACACCTGATCCACATTCTATGGACTATTTAGGTCTCACACATTCTCACCCTCACTGCGAAGTCTTGTTTTACTGTTGTGAACTTTACTGAGTATTTATTCCCGTGGACTGTCTGTTTGTTTTTGACCTTGTCTGTTTCTGGATTTCTGCCTGCCTGCCTGCGTTACCACTGCCTTGATCTCTGTCTCTGATTGTTTGCTGCCTGCCTTGACCTTTTGCCTGGTATTACTACGATTTAGCCCTGTCTTCACTGCTGTATCTGCTGGTTCTGACCATTGCCTGTTTGATTACTCTTATTAATAAATCACGCTGCGAATGGATCCCCCAGACTCTGATGCGTCATAACATAATTAATGTCAGAATTTTCATTTTTGGGTGAACTACTGTAACTCTTTAAGACCACTTCTATTGTTGATTGCCATCTGGGTGTGAAGAGAGTTTCAAGCAGAATAACAAAAAGTGTTTATGAAAAAAAAAAAACATGCTAACCCTGCCTTTAAGTAGTAAGAATGATGTAAATGGCTTTTAATTACCTGATGTAAATGGCTTTTAATTACCTGTTGTAATATTCGCAGTAGTAATTTCAGTTCTGTTGTCCAATTGAAATGGAAACACGTTAAAGGCCAACCCTGCTCTGATTTGTTCAATCAATATAGCTTGGGATGCATTGAATTCCACAACAACAATGTATTCCAATGGCTCTATTCATATGAGAAAATGAATGAGATTTTAATAATCATGCTGTCATAAGGAGGCCTGTACTCTTAAAGTAAAGGACAAGATAAAACAATTGACAGACAAAATTACAAATTAAAATCTTAATTTTTATATAAATAACATGTAGTAGAGGTCAAAACCATGAATCAGACCTGTGCTTATATAATGGAGTTGCCCACCTATGTCGCTGGAATAAAACTATAATAAAATAACACAAAAATACATTTATTTTACATATTATTTTATCATTCAATCATGTGATCATGGCTCCGTACTCTGTTTATAGTAATAAAATAAAAACGTAATGTTAAATATTTTAAATTTGCGTTTAATGTGTACAAAACATATTATTAATAATGCAAATGATTGAAAGTTCTGAAAATGACAGCAATCTGTTGGTTTTTATATTATATTCATTTTATTTATTTATGTTTCTGCATTAAATAAACGTTCCCCTACCTGGAAATCTGTACTTGTTTTTGGGAAATCAAGTGTTTGCCCAACACATTCATGGATCAGCAGGAAAGCCATGATTCCTGTGAAGTACTTTAATATTTGTCCTGTATCTGAAGAAATGAGAAATTAAACCGTTTATAAACAGACACCACAAGAAAACAAAACACTTATTAGCCTGTAGTCCAGAAACTAAAGGTCTCGGACAACAAAATTAAACAGAATTGTACAGTAGTGCATGACTTCTGTCTTATGCAAATTTTCAAACTTAGCCAATCATTTTCAATGATCTGGCAGAGTGACTCAAAATGAGCCAAGAACTAGGAGATCCGCAAAACTTGTTTGTGTGTGACTGATGGTGCAAAAAGTTTGTGTGAGCTGTGTACGCCCATTGGATGATACTAGTATGTTTGTATACCATTCTTCTTAAAATGTTAACATATTTGTTATAGCCTACTTTTAATTTTTACAATACTTATATAAATCAAATAATGTTGTACTTCTTACTCAAGTAAAATTGAAAAGGAGTATTTATTTTTACTTTACCACCACTGGTATTCTGAAAAATCATAAATACTGTACTTCTGTATACAGTATTTAAGTATTTATTATTTTGACAGTGAAATATTTCGGAGTGCAAGCGTATGACGGGTAATAACAGGTGTAAACAAAGCCAGATAATATTTGTCATTACACACTCTCAGGAACAAATCATATAGCTGTCACAGTGGCAGTGCCCTTTCAAAATGTGGATCTTTTAGAGGAGAATCGCCCCTGTGAGAGCTGTTGTACCATTTTTTTTTTCTTAAGAGTGTAGCAAAACTAAAACCTGTTAAAGGTACAGGCGGTTTAATATACAAGATGCACCATAGCATTTTTGTGACAAAAGTAGTAACAGTATATCAAAAATAAGTTTATTTGTCATTTATTGTACCTTGACCAGCCATGCTTCTCTCTGATGTACGTCAGTCAAAATAACTTCAACAAATTTCTTCAGAACAGAAGGCAATCATATGGCTCATCCAGACACCTTACATATGTAAAATAGGAAATTCTGTCATATAAAATCAGATAATAATGATGAAACTGAACAATCAATGATAATTTCATGTTGTTGTTTTTTGTCACAAATCACCAAAAAACTACTGACTTTGACTATTGAATGGAATTTTATCAATACATTTAAATATAGATTTAGATTTAGAATAAAACATCTGAAGCACACTATATGTCTAAATGTTGAATCCATTAATGTTTACAACAAATATTTACATTACTACAGCAAAGGTCAACTCTTGTATGGAAGTGCCATGGCATCAGTCAGAAAATAAAATAAGATTATTTAATAATAAATTACAATGACACAAACTGAATGCTTTAACTTAATTTATGTAAAATTCTTGCTCTTTTACATTTATAACATACTCCTGCATGACTAGATCAAGGCCGATTAAAAAAAGAAAAAAGTACAGCACTGAACAGCACATTTCAAAATCAAAGAATTACTTTAAGACTTTTTTAAGGCTTTAAAAAAAAAAAAAAAAAAAAAAAAACTATTTACGACCTTCAGTTGAATAGTCAAATTCCATCACATTAAATTAAATAATCCTTATTATTATGAAATACGTTTATATATATATATATATATATATATATATATATATATATATATATATATAATATGAATAAGACGATTCAACTTGATGGAATTTTACTATAGCCTACAATTGAAATCTGTAAATCTACGTAAAGGGTTAAATTGTTAAGGTTAAACTAACCTGAGTGTATGAAAAAGCAGTCAACAGCATTTAATAATTAATAGAATAAACATACTGATTGATCGCTCCTACATTACCTCTGGAAACAACCATGAAGTTATTCTGAGCTTGTTTCTATGTGTCTGATATTTTGTTTCCTTGTCAAATTATCCACCTAAAAAATTATCCTGGAATGAATGTGTCTTTGTGTAGACATGTTATCACCACAAGAATGTGACTGCGTGTGGATCACCTGCTAGTCAAGTTTGATTCCCTCTGTTATCTCCATGTTCTCTTGTGTGAATAGAAGAGAGACATCATAACATAAACAATGTGGGCTACATTAAATCAGCAGTAAATCATATTATACACACATTAATAAAATTCCCTTGATGAACTATAGTATTATAAGTACTGTGACATTTCACATTAAGTCTTATTTCTAAAATGTAATCAAAAAGCAAACAGTCACTGTCATTGCATAATTGAATGACCACACCTAACAGCTTTTGTTCAAAAACGAGTATCTGCGAAAGGGATTAATTGGCCATGATTCATCAGATTCCTGTAAACTCAGTGAATACCATCATACTATTTATGTCTTATTTATAAAACGATTAGTTCCAGTCCTTGATTCTGATTGGTCAATAGCTGTGTTTTATTTACTATAAAGAGTAGATTACATACAAAGTCAATGCAAAGACGCGAATAGACGCGAATTCGCGCCGGGCGGCGCAAATGACGCGAATTGGGCGACGCGTTTGCCGCGAAAGCTCGATAATCGCCTCAATCGCGTCTTCCGCGCAAGTTGAAAAATTTCAACTCGAGCGGAAATTCGCATGACGCTTTGTTGCGCAAGCCAATCAACGAAGAGCTCATTGATACGTCCGCTGGAAGCGGCTGTCATCCAGGCGCAGTTCCTGGAGAAGATGGTGAAATTCACCGAGTTGAGTGCGCCTCTGGATGGTGCTGTGAACAGACACGTCGGCGTTTTGCTTTCCTTCGTATTTGGGACTTCCACAACAAGTACAGAGCAGCAATATCTTTTATTTCAGACATGACGGAAACATATGGCAGAAAGAAACTGTGTTGTTGTTGATGATGATGAATGATGATGATGACACTCCTTTTCGCGGGATGTTTTTATTCGCGCGTGACGCGGACGCGCGAATGGACACAAAGTGGCCAAGCGTATAACTAGACGCGATAGACGCGAATTTGACGCTCTATTCGCGTTTGGTGTGAACACACCATAGCGCAATGCGAATATACACTTCGCATTTGGTGTGAACACACCATAATGCTGCGTTCACACCAAACGTGAATAGATCGTCTGGTGCAAGTGATTTCAGTGTTAAGACGCGTTTACGCGCGTCTGGAGGTCTTGCGGCGCGAATGAGGCGTTTAGCGCGGCGCGGTGGACGCGAATTCGCCTCATTTCGCTTCAAACTTTTGCTTTTTACACGCGTCATATTGTTAACGAACTTTAGCGATTTTTTTGCAACCGTTTATTTGAATAACATGACTGTAAATATGAACACAAGATTGAATGAGACATAAACAAAATGATTATTGGCAGTCATGTTGCCTCTGTAGCCGGTGTATGCAGGTACATTTCTCATACCCCTTCGTTTGAAGTGTGGTCCCGAAAAATCTTCGTTTCAAGGGCTATCCGGCCCTTCCCCTTAGCACTACCCCTACCCCTCCAACCAAAAGAGAATCGAGACAACCCTACCCCTTCACGGGAACGCGCAAAACGGAGGGGTAGGGCCAAGGGGTGAATTGGGATTGAGCCTAAGTGGTGTACCTGCATTTACAGTAGATATAGTATTTTCCTTCAGGTCAGTCCTATATTCGTAATAAAATATCCATTTGAATGTCCGCCGCGATATCTTGTCCTATTTACTGTGTCCTCTAAGAAGTTAGTCATTTGTCAGTTGACTCCGTGTGCACAAGTTTGAGTTCAATGAGGATATTACATTTTTGCCTCTTGACACAATGATAGTCAAATTTGTAAATCTGTTGGCAACATTTAGGGACACTGCCCACACCATCTTGTGGTGATATCACAACATTACACCAATGTCAGTGAGAAGTAGGCCTATGAAACAAATGTATTTATGTACAATACTGTATCTATCATCATATGGGGATTAAAATTTGACATATTTTAGTAATAGTAGCACTCTAGGACATCAGTAAATGTGAAGCACTCGTTTGAGGACATTGGGACTATATAACGTTATTTATTCTACCATGTGGGTAAACTTGGGAATATTTAGATGGATCGCAATAGCATTGAAAAAACAACAATATTTGTCTGTGTGTGTGTGTGTGTGTGTGTGTGTGTGTGTGTGTGTGTGTGTGTGTGTGTGTGTGTGTGTGTGTGTGTGTGTGTGTGTGTGTGTGTGTGAGCATGCATTATTTAGTTAACATGGAAAAACTGGTTTGCTTTAGTGCAGAAAACTGGTAAAAATCAAGAAATTTAAAATGAAAGTGAGCCAATAAGTGGTCTTCTACTGCTCTCTGCTGGCCATTACCATTACTATTATAACACAATCAGATTTTGTCAGTGTTTATCACTTCATTTGTACTGACAATTCACATAATTGCTACTACTATGGTAAATCATAGACCCACTGTCCTCACAGGAGGACATCATTTTCTGCAAAAACTACTTCCTGTACAAAAACAAATTTTAGTTATTATACTTATTAGGTCATACTTATCCCAAATAGCAAGAACAATTATAAAATGCACACCAGGCAAACTCTCGGGTCTCAGGAGGATAAAGTCTTCTCTACTAACTGACCCACTCATAAGAACAGTCTTTTCCGCCATCTAATGGCAAAATAATGTAACTTCTGTTGCTGTTCACGTCAGGGACTTTTTTTTATTTTTTTAGCGGAAAGAAGACTTTTTACGGAAGCCCTGTCGACTTTATTCTCGAAACATTTCGACTTTAATCTTGAAACATTTCGACTTTAATCTCGAAATATTTTGACTTTAATCTCGCATTTACGTTGTGGTTCAGGGCTTCCGTAGCTTTTAGTGATTTTACTTCATGAAAGTTTCATTGATTCATTTTTTTGGCTTTAATATTTGTATTGTGTGGTAACCGTTTTATAACTTATATAACCGTTTTATATTATATATGAAAAAGATTAATTTGCTAAACAAATGCGTATTATTGCACAGTCCCTCGCTCGTACCTTATTGCTAAGCATTTGTTTAACAAATTAAGCTTCTCACCCTTCAACCACTGAACATCAAAATGAAACTTAAAAATGTAAAAGTAGGCCTATTAACAAATAGGTATTTCTTATTATTATGCAGTAGGCCTAATATATGTAAGTCTATATATTAAGTAATATGGTTATGTTCCGTCATCATCTGGAGCACTGATGGAAATTTCAAAGTGCTTTCAGTAATTTTAACAGATGAAGAGCAGATAAGTACATCTGTTGTCTTTTTCATATTGTTTCTGTAATGCCGGGTGAACAAAAAAAAAAAAACAATGGGAGAGCTGGATCCAAATGCAGAAATGTTTAATAATAAAAATAAACATTCCTATACTGGAACAGGGGAACAGAATGAGTAATACCAAGCATACATCCATGTAGGACAAGACCTGACAAAGAACACAGGAAACACAGGGGTTTAAATACACAGGGGCAAACAAGCTTAACAAGTTAATAAGACACACGCACAGGGAAGACAAATCAACAAGGAAAACAACAAACATGGTCACATCACACAGAAATGAACACGGAAACAATGAGAACAGGGAACACTGCAACTTAAAATTCCTTAAGACAGGTTAACACAAGACAGGAATCATGACAAATACAGTGAAATACAACACGCACACACAGTGGACTGAATAGAGGTCTCGTCATAGATATTCACCAATGTCACATTAAAAATCCAAGCATTACATTATTTCCTGGTGGATAAAAATAGAGTATATGATGGTAAATGTACAGCTTATTCAGTTAAACTGACGGATCAAGATTATTTGTAGGGCAAAAGGTCCACCGAGGTTATATATATAATATAACAATGCTCATTAAATATATAAAGCTGACAAATCTGACAAAGAATTTTACGATTTTTGTTTGTCTTTGTTTTTCATCTTTAATGTATAATATGCACAAAATTAATAGATGTGCATTAAATCTTGAAGCGTGAATGCAGACTAATAGACCAGCCACTTGTTCTATTATGTATTTTTTTATTTTATTACTTTATTTTTATTAACTTTTTTTATACCTTAACTTTAGCTTTTTAAAGCAGTTTAATTGCTTAAAAACATTTGAAGGCTCAATAATGTTTTTTTATATATATATATATATTATTTGCTTATAATTATTATAGCATTAATAATTCGTTTTTTAATTTGTTAAAAAAGCTTCAATATTTTTGATATGGTGCTGAAATTGGTACCTAGAACCATTTACCATAATCTATCATTTAGAGCTCAAATTAAAGAGCGGATTTCATAGTAATTTTCCATTCAACTCAGTTTGACAAATTACATTCAGGAAATGTTTGACATATTTTGTCCATTTATATGCACATTTTATATGAAACTGCATTTTCAAAAATGGCATGTAGATACAACTAATAAAATAATTCACATTACTGCATATTTAGAATAGAGTTATCTCTCTCCTCCACTTTCTAGTCTGCTTTTAAACCATTCTCTCCAGTTAAGGCAAGAAACATTTTTATTAGTGTTTGACCCATTTTGACCCAGCAGTTTAAATGAACAATTCACATG
Source organism: Rutilus rutilus (assembly GCF_951802725.1). Taxonomy (NCBI): domain Eukaryota; kingdom Metazoa; phylum Chordata; class Actinopteri; order Cypriniformes; family Leuciscidae; genus Rutilus; species Rutilus rutilus. The sequence goes on along the minus strand of NC_140220.1, from coordinate 11,514,014 downwards.
AAGATGTAAAAAGGAGTTGCCAAAGCTACCCCAGTAAATACAATATGAAGAGGCATTTAAATATTAGTAATTATTGGTCAAAAGTAACATTTGTAAAATTTGGAAACATTTATAATTTATCATAACAAAGCAGAGAACCAGGATGTAATTAAACCAACTGGACAACAACAACTCACACATATAACATGTCTAATATAAAACAAAAGTGAACTTCACAAACCACATAAACTTACTTGATTTGTGAAAAAGTCCAGTATATTACACAATGAAGCAAAAAGTCATATTGTAACCTTATCATTAGACTAATGATCTTAGAACATGGAAACATTTCTTCCACCAAACACAAACATACACTGCAGTGGAGGAAACACTTTTAGAGTGTACACATCTGCAAATAGTTAGATGTATATTACTCACATAACTATTGTTTTTATATTAATTTATTTAGCAGTAACATTTATCCAAGTGACAATAATAACAAGATCTATGCCATCTACTCACTCCTCCGTCGCATCCTTTGAAATAAATTGAGTCCAGATGTGGATGATGATCCTGCACTGGTGCTCTGTGAGTCAAATAATGTAAATATATTTTAACAATGGTTAGAATTTGAACATTAGATAAAGTCCTATAAGTGTGTGATGCTATAGAATGGCATTTACCCTGGTATGGCTGGAACTGAGTTTCTGTAGTGATAGCTTTCCTGCTATAGTGACTCACGAACCTGCAACAAAAAAGATCTCTACTTTACATCCAGAAATCGTATCTTCATACAAAAGGATACAAAAGCACCTGGTGCTATCTCTGTTAGGGTCTCAGATAGTTATCAATTGTAATGTAAATTCCTATTAATACTGTAATGCTGTCACAGTGTCCGTATTGCTGACCATCGATTGTACGTTATAGTAGACTTTTTCATGTATTTTCTTAATATACAGGTATATTTGTTAAATAATTTCAACTCAAATACATTTTTCATTTTCACGTATTTGGTGGCCAGTCGTGTAATAAGCAAGATAATGTACTATCATTCAAATAACAATCTAAATAAAGCCTGCCAGGGTGATATGCTGTTGTCAAATTTGTAATGAATATTTTAATATAATGCATATAGGCCTGGTTTCACAGACAGGGCTTAGATTAGGCCAGGATTAGGCCTTAGTTTAATGATGACATCTAAGTAGCTTTTATAAATGTTCCTTAGAAAAAAACATTACTGGTGTGCATCTTGAGACAAAACAATGGCACTGACATATAAGACATGTCAGTGCAAGTTGCTTTCAGTTAAAACAGTTTAAACTAACATTTTAGTCGGGGACTATCTTAAGCCTGGTCTGTGAAACCGGAGGATAATGGTAGATTAGATAAAATGCAGCATTAGAAATTTAAGTGACACTTAAGCTCTTACAGTACAAAGCAAAAGAAGTAAACTCGTACCTTGCTGTCTAAAAGTGTTCCAAACACCAAAATAAATAATCCCTGTTAAAGGAAATGTTACAAATACAGGTATTAGTTACAATATGGTTCAATTTTAAATCCATTGAAAAATAAAACCATGGACATGCATTATAAATCATTATGTGCAACATTAGTAGATTGCACAAATTGGAAATGTAACCTTAAAATAAAATTGATAGAGATAGAAAGTGATACCTGCAGTGAATTGAGGAGTGCAAACACCACATGAATGCCTAATTCACGGGACACCATGGTTCCAATTCCAAATCCCCATGTTAGACCAAAGATAGGAGTCAATATGGCCACACATCGGGTAATGACCACCAGGGCATGTTTCTCATCCGGTTGAGTTGTGGCACCAGCTACTCTGCTCAACATCTTGCACAGAACCACAATCAAAACCACAAGGTTTATTGCTACAATAGTGAGAGCTGGAATCACAAATGCCAGAAGGGCCTTAGATTCAACCCAGTTCAGCCAGCATGCTAATTGTTTTGTAATATATTTCTGAGGTCCAGCTGTCGACGCAACAGTAATGACCGCTGTGAGCAAAGGTGCACCATAACCGACTATGAAGGCAATAGCCATCATTTTGGCCCTTGACATTTGGGACAAGACCATGACTGTATAACGGTAAAAGAGCAGCAGCGCAGAAATAAACATCCAGAAGAAAAGAGCCAGATAAAAAAAGTGCATGAAGAAAACCACTGATGTTGGTTGCTCTTGTTCTGCGACTGCGGCTCCAATGATAAAACAGATGTTTGCGATCAGCAGGGACACGGCAATGTTGACTATGGAGACATGTCGCATGTAGAATGTGTCATTTCTTGTCATTAACTTCCATATGATAGTCTCAATAATGAGGCATTTGGCATAGAAATTTGGGGTATCTATACTTTACTGGAGTAATTATTTTTCAGACGACTTTTTACTTCTACTCCTTACATTTTCACGCAATTATCTGTACTTTCTACTCCTTACATTTTAAAAATAGCCTTGTTACTCCTATTTAATTTCGGCTTGTTTTCATTCCGGCTTGTCGTCGTAAAAAAAAGAATTGGCCAATTACACAAACGGTTTAGATCTGAGTCCCGCCTCCTGAATACACATCGCTAAACTGATTGGCGTTGTGTTTTCTTTCTAACTTGTGAGAGGCTTCTAACCTCCTCATGCTGTGAAGACTGCTGTAAGTATGTCAGGGGAGTTTTTTTTAGAGAAACGCTGATAAGATGCTAATCAAATATTTTATTGCCCTGTAAACAACCATTACAATCTTTGATTAATGTCTGGCGGAGGACGAGGAGGAGATCTGGTCATTCATGCTATATTGATGTCAATCGACAAACCTTTCACACCTCTGCCTGAATGAGACGTAATCTTCATTATTCTATCCTTTTTCTTTTGTTTGAATTCAGCCATTATAGCCTTTATTCTAGCTCTTCAGATTGCATAATTCAGTGGAAAATTTATAGAAATGTTTATTCTGTATGACAAAATATTTTGCAAATATGTGATGATAAATCATTATTTCTCCAAATGTGCGCACCATTTAGACTAAGAGCACTGATGGATGCTGTATATTGCATGTATGTGAACACAAATAAACCGGAGAAGACGTGACTGACTGCATTATGAGTGATGATTTCTATTCAAAATAACGAACGTTACAGATTAAATAGTTTGCACTCCAGGCATAAATGAATGTCACTGAAAATGTACTCGGTTACGATAGTAACTGAGTACGTTCCCTTTCGCGAACGGTCACTTCGTATTGCGTAGCTATACGCAGTGGGGACGCCATGTAAAACGCCGACCAAGTAACTGGTTGCATCTGCGGTTCGAGAGCTCTGAGCCCACAGAAACAAGCCAGAACCTAATATATATTAAAAAAGACTGGACACTGTTGGGCCTGATAATATATATACACACATATACATATATATATATATATATATATATATATATATATATATATATATATATATATATATTATATATATATATATTAGTGGTGGGCCGTTATTGGCGTTAACGTGCTGCGTTAACGTGAGACTCTTATCGGGCGATAAAAAAAATACGTGATGTGCTAACATGGATGCAGCTATGAAGGCGCCGGGTTTGCCTCAGGGAAAATTTATTTTTAAGAAACTTCCCAATGAAAACTTCGACAAGACTAAGGTTGTTTGCACCTTGTGCAATGCGGAATTAGTTTACTGTAGGAGTTCTTCCAGTCTCAAGTACCACCTAAACGCAAAGCATCCCTTAGCTAATGCGGAAGATGCCGGGCCAAGCACTGATGTAGCGTAAGGGAAGAGTCGTCGTCAAACTACAATGTTTGAGTGCAACCGAGGCAAGCCCGTCAGCACAGCTCTATCAGCCAAGCTAACAAATCTCCTCGCTGAGTGGATTGCCACCAGCTGCCGGCCCATCAGCGTGGTTGAAGATGAGGGGCTCGAGCTTGTTCTCCAGGCGGCCACAGGTGACCCATCTTACAAACTACCTGCGAGGCAGGTACACAAGTACATCTTATTGAACATGATTTATTTTCATCACCAATTATCATTGTAGAACAGCTTTCTCAAGCAGTTTGTGATGCATTTTGGAAACAGGAGATGAGACTCTGGTCTAATGCACCACCTGGCTTGAGAAACCCATTCTAAAAGACTTACTTTTAGTCATTATTTGGGTAGCACACATATTCTGAATGCCTTCGGCAGAATTCAAATGAGCCATTTTAATCTAGATTAATTCCAAGATTACAGTGAGATTAATCTAGATAAAAAAAAAATCAATCTATGCCCACCACTAATATATATATATATATATATACAGTGGGTACGGAAAGTACTCTTTGTTATATTGCAGCCATTTGCTAAAATCATTTAAGTTCATTTTTTTCCTCATTATTGTACACACAGCACCCCACATTGACAGAAAAACACAGAATTGTTGACATTTTTGCAAATTTATTAAAAAAGAAAAACTGAAATATCACATGGTCCTAAGTATTCAGACCCTTTGCTGTGACACTCATATATTTAACTCAGGTGCTGTCCATTTCTTCTGATCATCCTTGAGATGGTTCTACACCTTCATTTGAGTCCAGCTGTGTTTGATTATACTGATTGGACTTGATTAGGAAAGCCACACACCTGTCTATATAAGACCTTACAGCTCACAGTGCATGTCAGAGCAAATGAGAATCATGAGGTCAAAGGAACTGCCTGAAGAGCTCAGAGACAGAATTGTGGCAAGGCACAGATCTGGCCAAGGTTACAAAAAAAAAATCTGCTGCACTTAAGGTTCCTAAGAGCACAGTGGCCTCCATAATCCTTAAATGGAAGACGTTTGGGACGACCAGAACCCTTCCTAGAGCTGGCCGTCCGGCCAAACTAAGCTATCGGGGGAGAAGAGCCTTGGTGAGAGAGGTAAAGAAGAACCCAAAGATCACTGTGGCTGAGCTCCAGAGATGCAGTCGGGAGATGGGAGAAAGTTGTAGTAAGTCAACCATCACTGCAGCCATCCACCAATCGGGGCTTTATGGCAGAGTGGCCCGATGGAAGCCTCTCCTCAGTGCAAGACACATGAAAGCACACCTGAAGGACTCCAAGATGGTGATAAATAAGATTCTCTGGTCTGATGAGACCAAGATAGAACTTTTTGGCCTTAATTCTAAGCGGTATGTGTGGAGAAAACCAGGCACTGCTCATCACCTGTCCAATACAGTCTCAACAGTGAAGCATGGTGGTGGCAGCATCATGCTGTGGGGGTGTTTTTCAGCTGCAGGGACAGGACGACTGCAATGAGGTCTGCTGTGAGGCGTGCTCTCATAGTTGTAGAGTTGATAACTGTGCCCAGAAAGATCACGTTCTGGCTGGGACTCAGTTTGCTCTTGGATACATTGATTTTGAGAGCCAGACATTGCAAATGGCTGAGAATCAGAGCTCTGTTGTAACAGTTCGGTTCACGACTGAACTAGAATCAGCCAATCGTCGAGATAATTCATCACACGCACCCCCTGAAGCCTCAGGGGAGAAAGCACAGTGTCCATGCACTACGTAAATGTACGGGGTGCTAAAGAGAGGCCGAATGGCAGGACTGTGTACTGATAAGCCTTCCCCTCGAAGGCGAATCTCAAGAATGGCCTGTGACGAGGGGCTATCTGAACTACTTTCAAAACACTTAAGCTATGTCATGATCGAGTGTGCTGAACCCATAACCAGAGCCCGTCTACGGAGACCCTTCCCACTCCCTATTAAGTCCTATTGTACCGAATTTTGGTTGTAGTTCCACCAGAGTTCCACTGGGGGCGATCGCCCATGAGTGCAAAATGAATGGGAGTCTATGGGGCTAGACGGCTAAATGTGTCTCTTTCATCCGATTGCCGTTGAGAAATCTCAGATTTAATTGTAGGTTTTGCAAGTTCAACATGGGTTATAGGTCAAAGGTTGAATGAACGAGTACTTATGTCCTTTCGATTTCTTACAGGTTGAGTTGTTGTTGCCCATAACACGCTAGCATTCTGCTAATGAACGCTGATTGGTCAGTGAAGTACTGATTACGACCAGAGATACCGCTTGATGGCATCGTGGCATCCGAAGCGGGACCAGAAACAAACAAAACAAAAACTCGTCTAGCACATGTATTTACCTGTGTCAGCTGTGTTGTCGATGCCTCGAGAGAAAAGAAAGTGCAGAGCACGAAAGCACCAAAGTGACTGAAGGATTGCCGTAAAGCAGTATCTCTGGTCGTACGATGTGTATGACGTCATTGACACTTTAAAAGACTTTTTAAAGCAAATAAGTGACTCTAAAAAATCTAACACCCAGCAATGTGTAATTTCTTTGCATCTCCTTTCGAATACAACATTCAAATTACTAGACAAAAAATTATATCCTGAGAAAAGTGGATTTTGATGTGTATAGCGCCATAGACCTCCATTCATTCTGCACTCGTCCTGTGAGCGCCCTCATATGGAATCAGAGTGGAACTGCAACCAGTTCAGAAGCCGGAAGTGTACTGAGAGTGAAACTTCTCGCCTTATTAGACATTCTCTGCCATAACCCAGTTACATTTTTCTTTGTTTAATTTGCACTGAATATGGGTTGGAGCTTTTAATTTTGAACTCTCAAAGTGCTCCAGATTGATGAATTTAGCATTAAAATGCACAAAATGTTCTTACGGAGGGGCATGCCCCCAAACCCCCCTAGAAGAACCGAGGTCCACCCACCACAGTTTTACCAAAAATCCTGTGAGAAACACTGGTATTGCTATGCCATTGCAGCTTATAGCTTGTTTTAGGATTCATCACTGTGGAGTATAGTTCAACTGTATTAATAAATAACTCACTCGTTCCTATACTCACTCATTACATGGCATTAGTGGTTTTAAGGAATAGGAGTTGGTATGCATATATTTATGGGCGTGCAAAGATGGGTGGTGTTTATGATCATATATACCCCTTTTCCACCAAAAATGAACTGGTTCGGAACTGGTGCTGGCTCAAAGTTGGTTCAACTTGCGAACCTTCTCAGAACCAGTTTGTTTTTCCATGGACTAGAGAGGCCGTTATGTCACTGTGTACGTTGCCATACGTCTTAGCTTTCCCAGAAACGCTTGCGCCAACTTCAAGCATAACAATTACAATGTTGGACTACATCATCTTTCTGCAAATGTTTCTCCTGGCTTTGCGATCCTATATTGGGGTCAGAAGAAGACGTTTAGAACACATTTGTGCTGCTCGTCTGGATTACTATAGACGGAGGTTACGTTCGAGAAGAAGTTCGACAATACCCCCGCCCGCAGCCCCTGACGTAAGCATGACGTGGTAAAAGAATGGTTCTAGTCCAGCAAAGAGTTGGTGCCGCTTTGGAACCAAATTTCCTGGCCGAGAACCGGTTCTTTGGCTGTCGAAACACAAAGAACTGGTTCGTAAGTAGGCACCGGCTCCGAACCGGCACCAGCACTGCCTTGGTGGAAAAGGGGTAATAGTGGGCCAGTCTGGGGCAAAATGCCAGGGCCGATATTTTTGTCCCAGTCCAGCCCTGGATAAGAGCTTGAGCGCATATGTAAATAAGCCGATCCACCGGTAGTGAGACGAGACCCGCTGCTCGAAGGGTCTGCCTCAGTGAACGGGACCGGCGAGCGTGACTGAGATGGGGAGAACGAGACACGCAGGGACTTGACCGGCGTGGGCTCGCTGACCTCCATTCTTTCAGGCTGCGGCGCTTCTTCTTCCTCCGGACAAGGAAGAGCAGGAGAAGCGGCGTCGCCATCATGCAGAGAGCTAGCCGCGACCGCAGCATCGAGACAGGCATGCCTTCACAGACCGCCGGCGGAAATGCAGCTTGAGCGTGGGCAGTTCCCAGGCATGAGATTCACTTAGCATGTCCATCATCCTCGTGCAGAAGAGATCCGCATGTGGCACAGGAAGAGCGAGGCATTTAGAACAAAGCTCGCGTTCCTAAAAGCAGACAGAATAAATATATAAAGGATATATTGCGTTGGTCGCCGGATAGCGACAGCAGAACGGCGACAGGGGAAGATGACTTTTGGGTTGAAGGAGATGCTATAATGGCTGTTTCGGGGGCTAATATAGACTCAGTCACGCCCCCTTGGCGGGCTCTGACGTGTGCGCCAATGAGCTAGCATCACGCCATTACACGTCAGAGCCTATCCCATGTTGCTATGGTTACAAAGGTTTGTAGGCATATTAAACTTGTGGCCATGAGAAAAAAGATGTTGTTCCCTCAACATAGGACATGCCACAACATATCACTTTCCCACTAGTTAATATGGTCACCACCATAGTACTACTAATGTTGACTGGATTTTAATTTGTATCCAACTTGTATACATTGTCATCAAGCCATCAGTCCTGCCTTTCAACTTCTACATTAATGACTAATTTTTTCCAGGTTTTTAAATTTTAAAATTCTATTGTTTTTTTAATTATGTTTAATTTCTGTTTTAATCATTTCCAATTTTATCTGGACATTCTAATAATTTATTATTTAACTTAAAGATAATGGATTTATGTGGATTTATTATGTTTAGGAAAGTAGTGTTGTTTACAATTTTATCATTTTAATGTCATTTTCTGACAAAAATGGTGTCTTCATTTTACAGTACACAAAATTAAAGCAGAAATGCCAGATAACAGTAATCTTATATTTGCATAAAAAATTACAGCACTAATAATACTGTGATTATTACTCTAAAAGAAATCACAGTAAGTATATAGTTATCATGATGAAATTTACATTAAGCTTACTGTGGAATAGACTACAGCTACTTTCTTTCTATTTTCTGTGTTCTTTTTACAGTGAAGCTGTTTTCAAAGTTGTATTTATAGTATTCAAATTCAACATGTTCTTTTTCATAAACAATTTAATTAAATATGAAACATGGAATACTCACTGCTGTCTCAATTTGTCCAGATAAATCTTTGTAGTTCTTGCTATTAAGGTCAGTAAGACTGGTGTCAAAAGTCTGAACTATTTTTATTGACATTCCAATAACTGTAAAACAAATGTACATTATGTGCATTGGATCAAGTATCAAACAATCCTCAATATACAAAACAATATACAAATATGAAAATACTGGGGGTATTCAAGATAAACAATGTTGCTCCCAATGTTATTTTCTGTTATTGTTATTTGCTTGTGCTCCTGCTAATACAAAATATCTTGATTCAGAGATATATTTTTGTGCAGTAAGGTAGTAAAGACGTCATTAAAGTAATTCATTGGACGTCACTCCATAAAATTGAGGCTGGAGTCACATGGATTACTTTAATGTCACCTTTGTGGGGCTTGAAAGTGGTAGTTGCATAGGCAGTCAATGGTGGGACAGAAAGGTCTCAGATTTCATCAAAAAGATCTTCATTTGTGTTCTGAAGATGAGCAAAACTTTTACGGATTTGGAACGACATGAGGGTGAGTAATTAATGACAGAATTTAAATTTTGGGGTGAACTAACCCTTTAAGTGTCCACTGAATGAACAGGTTTTAGTAGGTCAAGGTCAAGGTCAAATTTATTTATAAAGCACATTTCCAAGCAGTCATTACTGCCACAAAGTGCTGTACAGAAATTCATACCAAACATAAAAACATACTAATTAATCAAAGAGAGCAATTACATAGGCAAAATGTCCCAATAATAATAGTAATAGTTAAAAACACATGTAAACATTTTTACAATCAAACATCACAACGTCACAGCTCATATTGTATTAAAAGATTTTTCAAAAAGATGAGTCTTTAAAAGCGATTTAAATGACTCAATAGAGCTAGCTTCCTTAATATTGAGGGGAAGAGCATTCCATAGCTTAGGTCCTGCAACGGAAAATGCTCTGTCTCCTCTGGTTCTCAGTCTAGATCTAGGACAGTCTAGAAGTCGCTGGTCATTTGACCTAAGTGCTCTGACTGGGGTGTGCATAGTCAGCAAATCCGCTAAATAAGACGGTGCTAATCCATTTAAAGATTTAAAAACAAATAATAAAATCTTAAAATGGATTCTGAAAGCAACAGGCAACCAGTGGAGGGACGACAGTACCGGAGTAATATGATCAAATATGATAGTAACAGTTCTCAATACTAATACAAATCTTCACCATCATCACAATTGTTGTGCTTTATTACACATTTTGTTTTACTGGGCATACCTGTTGTTGCTGCTGTTGGTGCTTGTGTTGTTGGTGATCAGAGGCGGACAGAGTACACAGCTTCATTACTTGAGTAAAAGTACAGATACCCCTTGCTAAATTTTACTCAAGTACAAGTAAAAGTACTACAGTCAGATGTCTACTTAAGTAAAAGTACTAAAGTACTTGTTTTTAAAAGTACTTGAGTATCAAGAGTACATGAGTACATTTTCTAAATATTGCATTACTACTGCCACAGTGCTTTCATTGGTAAACACAGCAAACACTTGAAGCGAAAACTATCATTAACTTGTTCAGAAAATTGAAATAGTCTGGCGAGGTGGGGCCACGGGGAAGACTCATGAATATTCATTAGGGAAGTCATCCCTGATTGGTCTGATGACCTACCACTCCTAAACCTACCCTTCACTGGGGGTCTTATGACCTCCCTAACCCCGCCCCTAAACCTACCCGTCACTGGGGTTAAGACCAATAAGGGATGACTTCCCTAATGAATATTCATGAGTCTTCCCCTACAATCCTGGGATGGACCTGCTGCGTCTTCATCCATTGTTTCGTCCATGGTTTCGTCTCTTATCTAAATCTGACAATGGAGTTGACTTTGGTGGAAAGCTGAAGGTGATTGCTGATAGGCTGTCCCAATCAGTGGCGTCTGCACAATCCAATCACATTTAAGAGGGAAACAACAAATTGAGGGTTTCCGAGATGTTTCTTTTTTCCTTTTTTTTTTTTAGAAGAAGTACCGGGTACTCACAGTTATGGATAGAAATGTAGTGGAGTAAAGAGTACAATATTTGCCTCTCAAATGTACTTGAGTAAAGTCATGAGTACTCCCCAAAAATGATACTCGAGTAAAGAACAGATCCCTCAAAATTGTACTTAAGTACTGTACTCAAGTAAATGTAGGCTACTCCGTTTCTGTCCGGCTCTTTTGGTGATGGTGTTGTTGGTGATGCTGGTTGTGTTATTGTTGGAACTGAAGAAAACAGACATGACTTGAAATGACTTGAAAATTCAGCCTCTATCCTCTTGTATGTCACGCACACTTTTTGGACTTTGTTTTCAGTTTGCACTGTTTCCCTTAGTTCATTGTCATGGTTATTAGGTGACTAGTCATTTAGTTCAGCTGTGTTCACCCATTATCACTAGTATTTAAGTTCTCTCTGGCTGCGTTTACACTTGGCATTAACATGCGACCTGTATCCGGATGTTGTCCACATACGCCTTGAAAAGACAAGTGTAAACGTGCTTCTGATCAGAATGTTATCCGATCAGCATGTCCAGGTTCGGAGGTAGTCGAGGACATAGACATAATAAATACATAGACGCCCGATTGGCCGCTGGATCGTACGTCAACGCCGTCGCCATATTGCGGAGGGCAACTTTCCCATAACTCATATTCTATTGCTATTATTTTAGTATTATACATAAACTATATGCAATTATCAATATATTATTATTATATTAATGATATTATATAATTATACTATTCATTAATATTTTATTTGCTCTATATTGTTTATTTTATTTTATTGACTACACACTAAACTATTTACTATTACTTCTCACTTTATCTTATATTTACTATTTGCATTGCACTATAGTTGTACCATATCATATGTATTACCATAAAGGATCCATCAATTATCTTTGTTATTGTATATTAGGAGTATCTATCTGTAATCTATCATTTTAGTGCTATAAAAATACAGAAAGCAGCCTTCCGGTGTGATTTGTGTTTGCCGATTTGTTTCATTTTCTCAATGGCGGTCAATTCTATTTCTAAGCACAAGAAAAGCTAAAATAGGGTTAAAGACAGAAAATGCTTTTTCCACAATAAGAAAACTTTATTTAATTTAATGTGAAAATTTAATTATATCTCAGTATGGGGGTCTTCACAATTCTTATCCAAGAATAAAAAGCCAAATACATGACAAGCCTGAGCTTTGACAATTCCTTATTAAAAAAAAAATTTTTTATAAGTCTAACTATCGAAATTTTAAATAACTAGAGATGGAACTTTTTGTACACCACGTACAAACCACTGAAATCGGTTGATACATGTAAACGTTATTTTTGTTTTTATCCAGAAAATATGAAATTTTCTGGATAAAAGAAATTTCTTGTTTATTGCCCTCAGCAATATGGTGGACGTCTATGTATTTATTATGTCTATGGTCGAGGTTGCATTGTGATCGGATCTCAGTGTAAAGGCAGTGGTTCTAAACCTTTTTTGGGCCAGTGCCCCCTATCCATTATCCAGGTCCCTTGCCGCATTTAGGCGAGTATTGCAAGAAGCTGCTTACATTAACCTTACTTACTGTGACGGCGGAATTAATACATTACCAAAATGTGATTACAGAATATATTTAAATTATCCATCAAATTGTCATTTTCTCCTTACAGTCTTGCGAGTTAACAATAATGCCTGGCCAGGTGAACAAAGAAAACATTTTGGTATTAGGCATTGGCATTAGTTAATGCCTAAAAATTTAAATGTTTTACCTTCTAGATAGAATTTAGTTTAATTCATTTTAAAAAATTTCGCCGGAGTGAATGGGAACATGATTTTCGCCGCTAGGGGTCGCTAACCTCTTACAATAACAAAGGCGTAGTTTGATGACGCAACATTTGCTAAGAATTATGGATCTTGTCGTCAACGTCAAGCCGACCGATCTAATAATGTTTATGGATGAGTGAATACATAGATGTTTTTATCATGACTGTGATATGAAGCAGGTCGGGATTGCTAAGAGACAGCTATCAGCTCCACACGCGACGCGAGTCCCGCGGATATAAAATGAATATGGACATTTCATTCTACCGAACTACATGCAAGTGCAGAATTACTACTTACAGGTCAGTTTATTAGACAAATTAAACTTGTGAGGTAACGCAGCGCTGTTTCACTTGGTCTAACATTACACTAGCACACTAAACTGCATTTAAATGTGTTGAAATTTGTGTTAGTTTGTCTGTATGAGACTAGCTAGATCAACATTAGAATAACATACAGATCATATTCTAACATTTTATCATTGTTGAACTATATAACATTGATTAGTTTTATGTAAATGTGCTCACCTGTTTTAATAAAGTACATGTAGGAGCGGTCGAAGTCTCGGACGTGGAGCTCTCGTTTATATACTGTCTATGGGAGCTCTCGGCATCTCGAAAACACCGCGCTGATATTGATTCTCGTTTTAGTTCTGCTTGCCATGGTCCGTAATGTTTGAACGAAACAACAACAGCGTGCAAATAGACATTGCGAACTACACAGTTGTCCACGTCTGTCGCCTTGGTTACTATCAGAGGGCTCTGGTTGCTATGGCAGTACGAGCGGAAACCAGGGACAACGCGGATATGACGACATTGACGGAACGGAAATAAAGAAACGTGACGTGTCTTCGAATTAAATTACAAATTTCTCCTGGTTTGAAAGTTGTTGGAAACAGTCGGGATAATGTAAGTACACAACTAAAAAAATATATATAACATAAATATAGTGATTTTTGCTATTTTTAAAGCAAAAAAGTTACATATTGTGCCTTTAAGTCAATACTTTAATGGCTTGTCAACTTTCCATTCCTCTGCTGCGTGATTCTAGTCAGCGCTGGATTCTAGCCACCATCGGATTGTTGTCAGCGCGAAACACATTTTTGAGCATGTGAATGCTGATTCTAGTCAGCGCTGGATTCGGTAACACTTTAAAATACGGATCCTTCGTTAATGAATAACTACACAGGAACAAATGAGTAACACAATATTAACAATCTAGTAACTACAGTTAACTAACAAGTAACTCTGATTAATGAATTAGTAAGTAATAGCACACAGATTTAAGTGGTAGTTCACTATTAACTAATCAATAACTACTATTTTTTAATACTTCACATAGAACTACTGATTTTTTTTACAGATTTAAGTGTTAGTTCACTAATAACTAATCAATAACTACTATTTTTCAATACTTCCCAGAGAAATAATGAAAAAAATTCACAATTCATGCAAAACTAATTAATAACTAATGCAGGACAAATTACTAGCACTAGATTAACATTACTGCTAGATACTGTACACTAATTATAAATATGTAATAGCGTAGCAGACTTATGATTTGGGAAAGCTGTCAATAATTAGCCTATGCACTGCTGTCTTTTAAACTAAATAATTTTTAAGAATTGTTTTTATAAATGCACTTGTCTGGAACACTTACCCTGTGGCCGATTTTCCGGCATTCCTCTGGACTGGCTTTGAATAACTAGACTCATCATGGTGAGTACTGGAACATACTGAGTCATCAGCCATCCAAATACCAGTTATTTTATTATAGCTTGAGTCATCTGAGACACTTGAGTCATTACTAGTTAGTTAACATGATCTTCACTTTAGAATACGGATCCAAATAGGGGTATGTAGTAACACTTGAGTCATTACTAGTTAGTTAACATGATCTTCACTTTAGAATACGGATCCAAATAGGGGTACTATGTAGTAACACTTGAGTCATTACTAGTTAGTTAACATGATCTTCACTTTAGAATACGGATCCAAATAATTAGTAGTTCCTATAGAGGTATGTAGTAACACTTGAGTCATTACTAGTTAGTTAACATGATCTTCACTTTAGAATACGGATCCAAATAATTTGTAAGTCCTATAAAAGTATGCATTAACACTTGAGTCATTACTAGTTATCATGATTCCATGCTGTAGTTACTAATGAAGAGCCAACCCGAAAGGGTAGAATCATCTAATCATTCACAGGATATATATACACACACATATATATATATATATATATATATATATATATATATATATACATATGAACAAAGAGACATACATAAAAACAATTTTGAGAGGTAGGTTAAATAATAAAATAACTGGTATTTGGATGGCTGATGACTCAGTATGTTCCAGTACTCACCATGATGAGTCTAGTTATTCAAAGCCAGTCCAGAGGAATGCCGGAAAATCGGCCACAGGGTAAGTGTTCCAGACAAGTGCATTTATAAAAACAATTCTTAAAAATTATTTAGTTTATGAATAGTTCTCTAAAAGACAGCAGTGCATAGGCTAATTATTGACAGCTTTCCCAAATCATAAGTCTGCTACGCTACTACATATTGATAATTAGTGTACAGTATCTAGCAGTAATGTTCATCTAGTGCTAGTAATTTTCCTGCATTAGTTATTAAGTTTTGCATGAATTGTGAATTTTTTTCATTACTTCTCTGGGAAGTATTAAAAAATTGTAGTTATTGATTAGTTATTAGTGAACTACCACTTAAATCTGTAAAAAATTCAGTAGTTCTCTGGGAAGTATTAAAAATAGTAGTTATTGATTAGTTAATAGTGAACTACCACTTAAATCTGTGTGCTATTACTTACTAATTCGTTAATCAGAGTTACTTGTTAGTTAACTGTAGTTACTAGATTGTTAACATTGTGTTACTCATTTGTTCCTGTGTAGTTATTCATTAACGAAGGATCCGTATTTTAAAGTGTTACCCTGGATTCTAGCAAACATCGGATTGTTGTCAGCGCGAAACACATTTTTGAGCATGTGAATGCTGATTCTAGTCAGCGCTGGATTCTAGCAAACATCGGATTGTTGTCAGCGTGAAACACATTTTTGAACATGTGAATGCTGATTCTAGTCAGTGCTGGATTCTAGCAAACATCGGATTGTTGTCAGCGCGAAACACATTTTTGAGCATGTGAATGCTGATTCTAGTCAGCGCTGGATTCTAGCAAACATCGGATTGTTGTCAGCGTGAAACACATTTTTGAACATGTGAATGCTGATTCTAGTCAGCGCTGGATTCTAGTCAGTGCTTGAGCGCTGGTCTATGACTGTAAAAATAATTGAGTCTTTGCAAAAGAAACAACATAACTTACATTTAGCATTAAACTGATTTTAGAATGTTGTAGGCAATTATTTTGCAAGTAATTACATGTTTAATCTTGGCTTGCCTGGATCTTTGGTGTAAACTTGTGAACACCCCCCATGAACGCCTGAACGCCCCCCTTTGAAAAATCTTGCTTCCAACGCCCCCGGTTGTTCTCTGAACGCCCCCCGTTGAGAACCACTAAACTAAGGCCTACTCCTGGCTTAATCTAAGCCCTGTCTGTGAAACCAGGCCTTAATGTTATACACACACACAACATTTTTTTTTTTTGCATTATTCATCTTACCTTATTATCTACGGTAATAATACACACAAATCTGAATATAGAATGTACCTCTACATGTGTTATTGATGCTGGCGGGGAGACTTGGGTTTGTTGCAGTGAATCCATACATACATAAGCAACTGTAAATTCCTGTTTGATTTGTGCAGGTGGCATTTGGACCACATACAGATGAATTGAACGGACATGCATTCATTTCTGGAAAGGGAAAATCTCCATATTTAAAATAATTTTCTAATTAGAAAAATATATATATTTTAATAACATGAAAAACATGATAATGAATCACACATATGCATGTTATTAGGGCATTGTATTGAGTAGAGGACAAAACTGAATCAGACCTGCACTTCTTCGTCTTATATGATGCACGGACTCATCTGTGTCCCTAAGCTGGAATGATGTAAAAAGAACAAAATTTTCATTGCAGGCTTTCAACAAAGTTTGAGCTTTTCTCACACTTAAAGAATGTAACTAATTCCAGTATTTATTTATTTAGATTTCGACATTTACCCACAGTGTTTTGGGGGCAATGTTGCATAATGTATATCTTATTGTAATAAAAAAAATAAAAATAAAAATCTTAGATTGGATATTTTTAAAAGACTGGAATGTTCATCATCTGGTTGAAATTTTTTAATGTATTTATTTCTTTTATTTCTTTTATTTTTTGTGTGTCAGGGATGCACCGAGCCCAATCCTGTGCTTCTCGTAGTCATTAAAATGTTCCTATACCAATAACCGACGCAATATAATGTTTGTGTCCAGACTAAGAAACATACAACAGATATGGAGATTTCAGAGATTAAAGATGTCTATGAAGTCAATGAAAATGTATTTGAATTAATAGAATATTAAGCATAAATTCAATGTTTACGCCTGAATAATTAAGTAAATCTGATTTCTGAATTTATCTTTGTAAATAAACCTCATTGCTTAACTGGCAACTCTCTGCTGTCTGAGACGAAGACATATTTTCCTGTCGACCACCGTAACTTCTGTTGGTTGCAATTCGCAACCTCACCACTAGATGCCGCTAAAAATTACACAGTGCACCTTTAAGTTCATGAGACCGTATCGTGTTCCATTTGACATTTTAGGATTCAGAAGGATGCTCGCAAACTCCCCCTCTGCGGTTGATATGTGCCCTCAATGCACACTTTTGCCGAGCCTGCACTGGTGCGAGCTCCGCAGCAGACTTCTTCCCGACAGTCAAAGCGGCGTTACGTTACGAAAATGTGGACTCATAGGAAGACATATGCCTACTTATACTACACCCTAAAAGTATGTACTCTTTTTGTGAAGAATAGTAGATACTTTTGAGTGCATAGCAAAAAAGTAGACAAGCTTTGGGACATACTATCATGTCATACAATTGCGTTTTTAACGGTTGCTCTCTGTTGCATCCTGTCACAGTAAATTGGCCGGTCAATCATCTTGTCACAGTTAAAATCCTCCACATTTCATTTATCGGAGAGAAATGCAGAAGCACGTTGATCTGCAGTATGGAAGGCCATAAGGGCCAAAATGTGTGAAACTGCTCTGTAAACACGCAATTTATGCATTACCAGTAATTTATGCGTTAATATGTAAATTGACACGTAAATGACATGTTAATGTGTGAATTGCGTGTTAAGATGTAATTACGTGCTGGCACATTGGAAACTATGGAAATTTACCTGACAAACAGACTAAGATTGTAAATTGCAGGATTTAATCTAAAATAAATTTGGCCTCAAAATACAGCCACTGCATCACATAAATCATAACAACACACAAAAAAAATAACAACACACAACATTTAAAACACTAATGGAACACTTATGAAAATACACGTTTTTCTAAAACAAATTAATTGAATGCCTTGTATTGTTTTTTCTTATGAGTGGAACCATCCCTACACCCAAACAGGACAGAGATACTGAAGTTACACCCCATGCAGCACTTTCTGCATTCCTTGTATTTATGAAAAAACATGTTTATCATAAAGTTTTTCAATGAAGGGTTTTGTTATGGAAGTTTTTTTCCCCTCTACCCTAAAGAATTACATAGCCAACACAGCATTCAGCAAAATATTTACTTTTGTATATACTGCAATCACTGAATTTAATTGATCACGCCACTAATTTACATCTGCAGAGAATTTCATCAGCATCACAAAATATATAGGCCTACTTATCATGGATTATGAAGGGGAAAATCATTATGAATGTTGAATCCATGGTTCCCTTTCGTGGTCACTCCGAGTTACGTCGGATGACGACGATTGGGGTTTCGCTTAGAAAGCCTATCACCTTCGAGTATATAAAACGAGCCAATGGCAATGAAATGCCATGGGTCTGCGGAATTTGCATAGCGTATCTCCGCCCACCGCAGGGGGTATATAAGGAAGTACGCTGGCAACATGCAGATATGTTTTCGCTTCGGAGCCGAGAACTTCTCCACTCCACGCAAGCCAAAAATCCTGAGTTATTCTTCTCAATCCCTTCGAGACGAGCGAACTCTCCGGTGTTGGTGTGACGGCGATTTCAGCGAGTGCACACTACCCTGCTGATCTGGTCAGTGATCTGACAGATAGTGTGATTTCTCCCTGTTCGCTTCAACATCCGCGGAGTTTTTCCTCTCACAAAAAAGAGCATTGCACGTGGCACGTCTTTTTAAAGATGCCTCGCCCGTGCACTTCTGGTTGTGGTCGCGTTGTATTTTCTCCTGATGGGCACAATCTCTGCTTAGCGTGTTTGGGCGTTGATCACGCTAAATCAGCGTTTGTGGATGACTCATGTTCTCACTGCGGGAACATGACCATCTCCATGCTGCGGTCGAGACTCAATGAGCTCACCAGAGCGAGAGTCCCCCTACCCACACCCCGATCTACTGACTCCCCGAGAGCTAGTACTTCGGCTGGTGGCCGGGGTGACCTGAGGGTGACTGTGTGGAGCACACCGCCGATACGTCCACGGTCCACACGCCCCTCTTCAGCATCGGTACCCGCAAGTGTTCAAACTGAGACCGCTGGTCCCTCTACGGAGGCCCCGCATGTTTCGTTTGGAGCTCCAGAAGAGGATGCATTGTCGATCACTGCATCACAAGGTGGGCATGAGTCCTCGGGAAGTGAGGATTCGGCTGTGTTGCCGCCCTCGGGCGTGCCAGCATTGCCCGAGTCTGATCCCGAGCTGACTGCCATACTTTCCCGGGCAGCCGCGGCCATTGGGCTCGAGTGGTCCCCGCCACCCGATCCAGTGCGCTCGCGGCTGGATGATTGGTTTTTGGGAGCGGCCACTGACACTCGTCGCCGCCCAACCCCAATACCATTCTTCCCGGAAGTGCATGAGGAAGTCACGCGGTCCTGGAAGGACCCCATGTCTTCCCGTGATCGTTCGTCGGCTTTCTCTGCCTTTCCTCCCCTCGATAAGGCTGATGCTTGTGGGTACACTGGGATTCCCCCGGTCGAACGTTCTGTCGCGATGCAGCTGTGTCCGACAAGCGCTTCATCGCGTGGTGATCCTAAGCACCATCCAAAGCCTGTAGATTTTCGTCTACTATGGTGGCGAAGTCTTACAGAGCGGCGGGACAGGCAGCTGCCTCTTTGCATGCCATGGCCATCTTGCAGGTCTACCAGGCCAAGATGCTCCGTGACATGCACGAGGGTAGGACAGACCCAAGGCTCTTCGATGAGCTGCGCGCCGCCACCGACCTCGCTCTCCGAGCGACGAAGGTGACTGCGCGCTCCCTGGGTCTGGTGATGTCCACAGCTGTGGTCCAGGAGCGACATCTCTGGCTGAACCTGGCCGATATGCGTGAGCCCAAGCGGACTCGTCTGCTCAATGCTCCCATATCCCAGGCCGGCCTTTTCGGCGGTGCCGTCGAGGACTTTGCCCAGCAGTTCTCGACCGCCCAGAAGCAGACTGAGGCGATCAAGCACATTCTGCCCCGACGCTCCGCTGCTGCTCAGCCGTCGGCACAGAATCTTCAGCCTGCTCGCCGCCGAGGGCGCCCTCCCGCGGCTCCCGCCCCTCCCGCACGGCCCCAGCAGCAGCCTTCATCTGGGCCGCGTCGTGGAGAAAGCCGCAGGAAGGCGCCACAGCCCGCTCCGGCCCCGCGGCCCGCTAAACGCCAGGCCAAGCGGCGCCCCTGAGACGGGCTGCTCAGGATTGACATTCAATTCTGTTCAGGAGCTGGTAGCAGGGCCACTCCTTCCCCCGGTGGAGGGCCGGGGGAGAATCTTTTGTTCTCCACTCCCCGCTGCTCGTCCAACGACGAGCAGTACCCTAATGTGGTTAAAGACAGAATTGAATCCCCCAATCCTGAGCCGACAGAGTCCGAGGGCCGCAGTGCGCGCCACCCTCGGGTCCCGCCACTGCCGCCCTCCTCTGTCCCAGAGGTGCGGGATGACAGCACGCGCCGCCCACGGGCCACGCTCCTCTCATCCCCCTCTGTCGCCAGACCCCTGCCAGAGCACGCCCCCGTGGGACGCGCGCCCTCCCCTGGCCTCCTCTGGCAGGACGTGGTTAATGACCGTGCCCCCGCACAGGGCCACTATGCCACCCTCGCCGGTGCCGGTCATTCCGCCTCGCTGCACCACCGACGGTACGTCTGTGGTTCGTATGACCCCGCTTGTGCACTTTCTGGAGGCCTGGCTAGAGCTTCCCAGACTGTCCCGCTGGGTCGCGAGAACCATCAGATTCGGCTACGCGATTCAGTTCGCGATATCTCCTCCCCGCTTCAGGGGAGTCCGCTTCACTATGGTCGGTGGCAATGCCCCTGTCATGAGAGCGGAGGTCGCCACCCTACTGGCGAAGGGTGCGATCGAGATTGTCCCTCCAGCCGAGATGAAGTCCGGCTTCTACAGCCCTTACTTCATTGTACCCAAGAAGTCCGGTGGGTTACGGCCAATCCTCAACCTGCGCGTCTTGAACCGCTCCCTTCACAGGCTGCCGTTCAAGATGCTAACGGCCAAACACATCCTCCAGTGTGTGCGGCCGCAGGATTGGTTTGCAGCGATCGACCTGAAGGACGCCTACTTCCATGTCTTCATTTTACCTCGACACAGACCGTTTCTTCGGTTTGCTTTCGAGGGGCGGGCATACCAGTACGCGGTTCTCCCTTTCGGGCTAGCCCTGTCTCCTCGCGTCTTTACGAAGGTCGTCGAGGCAGCCCTTGTTCCCCTCCGGGAACACGGGGTTCGCATCCTGAACTATCTCGACGACTGGCTGATCCTAGCTCA
The DNA here is from genome assembly GCF_951802725.1 of Rutilus rutilus. Classification (NCBI taxonomy): domain Eukaryota; kingdom Metazoa; phylum Chordata; class Actinopteri; order Cypriniformes; family Leuciscidae; genus Rutilus; species Rutilus rutilus. The sequence continues at coordinate 11,492,466 of NC_140220.1, read as the reverse complement.
CTCTCGAGACCAGGTTTGCGAACACAGGGACCTAGTGCTCCAGCACCTAGCTCGTCTGGGCCTTCGGGTCAACTGGGAGAAGAGCAAACTCTGCCCCGCGCAGAGGATCTCTTTTCTTGGTATGGAGATCGACTCGGTCGCCATGTGCGCGCAGCTTACGAGCGAGCGCGCGCAGTCACTGCTGACTTGTCTTCGTCAGTTCGAGGGAAAGAGTGCGGTTCCACTGAAACTTTTTCAGAGGCTCCTGGGGCATATGGCATCGCCAGCTGCAGTAACGCCGCTGGGATTGCTTCATATGAGACCGCTTCAGCTTTGGCTTTGCGATCGAGTCCCGAGGTGGGCATGGCTACACGGCACGCTCAGAGTCCCAGTGACTCCAGCCTGCCGTCAGACCTTCACCCCGTGGACGAACCTCAAGTTTCTACGGGCCGGAGTGCCCCTAGAACGAGTTTCCCGGCATGTTGTTGTATCAACAGATGCCTCCACCACGGGCTGGGGCACCATGTGCAATGGACATGCTCCCGCGGGCTCCTGGACAGGACCCCAGCGCCTTTGGCATGTCAATTGCCTCGAGTTGCTGGCTGTGCGTCTCGCCCTGCACCGCTTCCATGCGCTGCTCAAGGGTCAGCACGTACTAGTCCGATCAGACAATACCGCGACAGTAGCGTACATCAACCGTCAAGGTGGTCTACGCTCCCGCCGTATGTCGCAACTCGCCCGCCACCTCCTCATATGGAGTCAGAAGCATCTGAGGTCGCTTAGAGCCATTTATATCCCGGGAGACCTGAACCAGGCAGCCGACGAGCTGTCTCGGCTTCGGCCTCTCGCTGGAGAATGGAGACTCCATCCCCAGTCGGTCCAGCTGATTTGGGATCAGTTCGGGGACGCACAGGTAGACCTGTTTGCCTCCCACGACTCGTCCCATTGCGACCTGTATTATTCCCTGACCGAGGGCACGCTCGGCACGGATGCACTGGCGCACAGCTGGCCGCGGGGCCTACGCAAGTATGCGTTTCCCCCAGTGAGCCTTCTTGCGCAGACTTTGCGCAAGATCAGGGAGGACGAGGAGCAGGTCATTTTGGTTGCCCCGTATTGGCACAACCGGACCTGGTTCTCCGAACTAGTACTCCTCTGAAAGTGTATGTTGCCGCCATTGCCGCACATCACAACGCAGTTGATGGTAAGTCTCTGGGAAAGCACGACCTGATCATCAGGTTCCTGAGGGGAGCGAGGAGACTGAATCCTCCTCGTCCTCCCCTCGTACCCTCTTGGGACCTCTCAGTGGTTTTGACTGCCCTGCAGACTGCTCCCTTTGAGCCTCTGCAATCAGTGGAGCTTAAGTTCCTGTCAATGAAGACAGCGCTCCTGGTTGCATTGGCCTCCATCAAGAGGGTAGGGGACCTGCAGGCATTTTCGGTTGACGAAGCGTGCCTGGAATTCGGGCCAGCTAACTCTCACGTGATCCTGAGACCCCGGCCTGGATATGTGCCCAAGGTTCCTACCACACCCTTTCGAGACCAGGTAGTGAACCTGCAAGCGCTGCCCTTGGAGGAGGCAGACCCAGCCTTGGCACTACTCTGTCCAGTACGCGCCCTTCGTGCTTACGTAGACAGAACGCAGTGTTTCAGGACCTCAGACCAGCTCTTGTCTGTTATGGCGGGAAGCTAAAGGGAAAGGCTCTCTCAAAGCAAAGGTTATCTCACTGGATAGTGGATACCATTGCTTTGGCATACCAGCAGCAAGGTCGTCTATGCCCCCTTGGTGTGAAAGCCCACTCCACTCGTAGTGTGGCTTCCTCTTGGGCTCTAGCGCATGGCGCCTCGCTAACAGACATTTGTAGAGCTGCAGGCTGGGCGACACCCAACACATTCGCGAGATTCTATAATCTCCGAGTAGAGCCAGTTTCTTCCCATGTACTTGCTTCAACCAGCCGGTACTAGATTCTGCTCAGGTGTCTTTGCTTGCTCGCCATTCCTCTCCACGGACGGGATATGTGCGATTATCTTCTCAGGTGAGTCTGATAAGCTCTGAGTTTCCTCCAGCACTGGTTACGTCAACGCCTGAGTTATGCCAATCTGCCATACGCAGCTTTTGCACTTGACTAGGTGCCTCCATGTGCATGGTCCCCCCTCTGGGCGACCCCCACATGTGTATTCCACTGTAAGTCTCTTTTGAGCGTGTGTCTTTCCCTTGGCAAGCCACCTTGCCACCCCTGGGGTTTAAATATTCCACCTGCGGCTGGACACCCCAGTGATACCCCATATGCATCCCTCTGGCATATGTGTCTCTCAAGTCCCCCCCTTAATGGTTGGGCGTAATTGCATATTTCTCCTGAGATATGCTTCCCAGTGTACCTTGGTATTCCTGTGTTAGGTAGGACTCCTTTGTTCGTGCTAGTCTCACAACAGGGAGCTCAGACTTACGCAGGGCACTGGATGACAGCCGAGGTGGCGTGATTAGACTGGAACCCCAATCGTCGTCATCCGACGTAACTCGGAGTGACCACGAAAGGGAACGTCTCGGTTACGGATGTAACCCTCGTTCCCTGGGTAGTTACGTCTTCCTGCCACTTCCGCTGTATCGCTGAAAAACGCCTGGGTCCAGTCTCGACTCCTCAGCGAAGACATATCTGCATGTTGCCAGCGTACTTCCTTATATACCCCCTGCGGTGGGCGGAGATACGCTATGCAAATTCCGCAGACCCATGGCATTTCATTGCCATTGGCTCGTTTTATATACTCAAAGGTGATAGGCTTTCTAAGCGAAACCCCAATCGTCGTCATCCGACGTAACGTCTCCGTTCCCTACTCAGGGAACGAGGGTTACATCCGTAACCGAGACGTTCTTCTCAACATCTCCACAGGCCTCTTCCATTGTTGGTGGTGTTGTTTAACAATGACATGCTCTTATTCCATTGAAAACAAACTTGGTCATCCACCACAACGTTCTTGAACTTCAATTCTGAAAGATTTTTTGAAATGTATAGAACTTGCCACTTTAACACTAGAACTACCGCAATTCTACTGTAAATATTGTGTATATAAATACTATATACACATACAGCATATAGACTGTACCGAATGTCATTTTTGTCATGTCATAGGCTTTTTGCATTCTAACCAAGCTTCTATTGAGGTTTTGAAATTAAGCTTTGTGTCTTTCGTCATATTCTAGGCCAATACAATACGATCTTTTTGTAATATATGTTACGGTCAGTGGTTTAGTCTGTGTCTTATGTTCCTTTCTGTTTCCCTCCCTTGTTTACCCTGGCATCGCTCTACCTCTATGTGAGCGTAACATATAAATCTGTAAGAGCTACTTGACCGCAAGCAAGCATGCGAGAGCAAAGTTTTATTTTCACCACAGTGAAAATTTTGATGTCAACAAATATGGATTGAAGCAGAATATGTCGTGGTGGAACGGTACACAGAAGTCACGGTTCGGTACGTGTTCGGTACAATGGAGGGAAAAGCAAAACAAAAATGCAGAACACAATTTTTTTTTTGTGTGTGTGCATGTCTCAGGCTGTACCACCAAAGGAAAATAAATGTCTTAAGCCTTTTATTTTTTAAATAAGTTGTATTAATAAAGTAAAGAAATTTTAAAGTAATTAAAAAAAGACAAAAAGACCTTGAGATATGTTTGGTAATTGTACCTGAATGAATTTAAAATTAATTTGCTATATTTCAGATCAATGTATTTGTGTTCCTTAAAATTTTAATTAACACTAACTTTATTCTCATCTTAATTATAAATAATGTATTTCTGTAAAAATAATACTACATAAAACACATTTGATTTTCTTTTTTAATCATTGTAGAATGTGTAACTTAAAAATAAACAGATTAGTGCTCTGTTTGAGGACAAGAAATGAAAACCAATGCAATATGATATGGCACCCACAGCCTGTTTTTAAATGGGGTTGGATAAATATTTTTGGCTTTAAACAGTGTGTGTGTGTGTGTGTGTGTGTGTGTGTGTGTGTGTGTGTGTGTGTGTGTGTGTGTGTGTGTGTGTGTGTGTGTGTGTGTGTGTGTGTGTGATTTTGGTTGGGTGACAGTTGTAGGTTACAGTTTGACAAGAGTTTACAGTTTGACAAAAGCACAATGTTGTGTATTTATAAGTAAACACTTTGCAGTTTGAATGATGTCCTGTATGAACAAAATGAAGGAGTATGTTTTTATGGTCTCCCATAGTTTCCACTGTCCGATCGCCCCTGCGCCTCTCTCTCACACACACACACACACACACACACACACACACACACACACACACACACACACACACAACATATTCCAGCATTGCAATCCTGTTCATTAGCCACAGAGCTTCAGAGCTAAGGCGGAGCTGCAGATTAGGTGTCCCTAAAGAACCCGCGTATCAAACAGTAGTTCCGCAGCCAGTTTTATTTATTTTTATACCGTGTATTCTCCGTGTATATTCATGCACCGAACCGTGACGCCCGTACCGTTTTTCGGTTCAATAATAATAATAATAATAATAATAATAAAATAGAGGATATTTCGTCATAACATTTAAGTAGGCTACTGCAGCCAGGCTAGATCAGCTGCCTAACATGAATTATATTGAAATATAAAATATTAGCAGAAAATTTACAATGAAATTAAATAGGCTAATAATTATTCCAAACACAACTAATTGCAATTTCAGCTGAAAGCCGAGGTGTCCTATATTTAGTCTCTATTACAGTACTTATTTATTTTTATTTTTTTTGTTTGTAAATCAGGATGGCTTCATGCACAGCTACTAGAAGACAGACAGGTTGCTCACGTCACATCTATGTCGTCAAGCTCAGTTTGAGTCTGCTCAGTACGGTCAGCCATCAGGAAGTGAGTGCTTCTAATTGACTTCACTTTTCTCCGTTGAATCCAATGGGGTCGCTGTGTCCATTTCTTTTACTGTCTATTAATTTAACCACTGAATGTAACGTATTTTCTCTGGCACAGAGTTTTAAATTATTTTAAATAATTTTGTTCCATACCGTTATTATGCTTGTTGTTGTCATCTGTTGATGTTATTCGATGTGGTATTAGTCCCGCCCCTCCTCCACTGCGATTGGGTAAAAAGTGACAGTGATGAGCTCTGCATTTTACCCAAAGTTAAACAGTCTTCAACTCTCGGCAACCTGTTAAAAACGCAGAGTGCTCAGCGCTTCAGCGAGAAAAAAACGCTTGGTGCCTTTTGGAAAAATGCTGCGCGTCAAAAAGCTGGCCGATGCATGCCCATCTTTATGCAAATGAATCCGTTGAACGCGACGCGACTATCCAATAGAAGTAGAGCACATGGAGACTGGGCAAATCATGAGCCGCTGGCTCAAAACCACAGCCATAGCGGTAAACTTGAGGAATGCCCATCAAGGTACAAATGAGGGGAGGCGTCGTGACTCCACGCTTCAGTTGTGTCGCAAAAGTGGATCCAATGGCGTTTTAAAAACGTGGAGCTCCCATTGAAAACAATTGCAAAAACATGCCAGCCGTGTGAAAAAATGCTTTGGTGGACACACGGCCTAAGGCAGAAATTCTGTCTGATTTAAATTATTACTAATTCAACCCAGCCTTGTTTTAGATTATTATTATTATTATTATTATTACTGCATACACGTTTGTCCTTCACAGATTATTCACCCTGTCTTGATTCACAAGCATGACAGATGCTGATTTGGATGAACAAATAACGAACAGTGACTGAGAGGCTGTATGCCTGTTGAGAGATTGCGTACTTGAACAAGGGAGTTGTTTCCTATAAATGCATGCTTATTCTGTCTTCTATTGCCTGTTTATATTGCTGTAAAAAAATGGCTGATATTGCTCAACTGCTGATCTACACACACACACACACACACACACACACACACACACACACACACACACACACACACACACACACATATATATATATTCAGCCCCATAGTGGATTTTAAGTGACCAAGGGCGTAGTAGCACGTTCCAATTCAGCCTATTGCAAAGGTTCCGCCAGTAGTGGGCACTCCTGCAACGTCTCGTAACTGTTTAGGATGGATAGTATGGATATTGAGAATTTTTGTCACATATTATGCGTACAGTTTTCTGTAATGAAGTGGTTAATCTGGTTTTAGTTTTCATTTTTATCATTTAATTGATTTATTCAATTTAGGCAGAACATGCCTTCCATAATAACTGATTATCTGATTAAGTAATCCAATTCGAAAAATGTTGTAGGCCTACTTGCAATTAGATTACATTACAGTTTAAAATGCTCATAATCAGGTTACAGTTACTTGAATGGATCACATAACTGAAAGTATTGGTAGGCTATCAGACTCATTCGGGAAAAAGTGGTATCGGTGCATCCCTAATTTTTATTGTTGATAACATTTATAAAACAACATTTCCTTACCTGTAAATCCATACTTGTTTCTGAAAAAACAAGGTTTTCCACATCACACACATGGTTCAGCAGGATAGCAATGCTGCTTCCTAAATGGTATTTTAAAATTTTCCCTGAAATTAAGAAATTATACATTCTTAAATTCAGCATGATATGGAAGTTGCGATTGTCTTTTCTTTCCTATAGTGATGTACATAAGAGTGAAACGGCTTCTCGAACAAGTAAAAATGTATGGATCGTTAGATTGTTGTCCTGTCCCATCTCCCACCAGAGAAGAGATGTGGTTGCAAGAGGGAGGGAAACTTGCAAGTGCATGAATATAGAAAAACAAACAAAAACAAAAACCTTCAAACTGGAGCAGACTACTGTACAGCCTGTAGGTGGTAGACTTGAGCAGCCGTAATGGCATGAGACATAAATATTAGTTTCGACCTGAAATACCAAAAAAATGCCAGAGTTTCTCAAACTTGGTCCTGGAAGGCCACTGTCCTGCACAGTTTAGCTCCAACCCTGATCAAACACACCTAGCTGTGAGTTTCTAGTGAGCCTGAAGACATTGATTAGCTTGCTAAGGTGTGTTTGATCAGGGTTGGAGCTAAACTGTGCAGGACAGTGGCCCTCCAGGACCGAGTTTGATAAACCCTGCTTTAAACTGATAATAATACAGGCTACTGAATTATCTAGCCTACTATTTTTTACAAGATAACTTCTTTTTAATTCTTCTAGCTTTAGAGATTATTATTCATTTTCCGTGTTTTGGAGATTGGTTCTTATTAACTTAGAAACTTAGAATAAACAAGTATAAACTCAGATATAACAAAAAATGCACATAACTTAAGCTAATATAGCTGGGCCTATTTATTTTAAACCTCACCACCTCATATGATTTTTAAACAAAACAAAATGTGTTGTTCCATCAATGTTCAATAAAAAGATACACATTTTTGTTGATTATAAATGGACGGATGCTTTTGCCTAACTGGGGCTTCTTTTGATTGTTATGCTAACTAAAAATGTAATAAAACATAATATCAAATATCTTTAGTTGATTATCCTTAAAATATAGCCTACTGCAGGATTTCTAACATAAGTAGGCCTATGTGTAGTTATTCCTTCACTGGCCATGTTTCACACATGAGGTAAAGGTGAACTTCAGAATATTTCTTCAGAATGTGGATTTTCTTTTATTCATCCAGGCTCTGTCATATAGGCCCTATGAGTTTAATAATGTCATATTACAAAACACAGGTGATATGATCATGAACATGAGTAACTGCTGTAAAAAAAAATCATACTATAAAATGATATATGTGAATGCATTGGTTAAATCATTAAGTAAAAGCAACATCAAGATAAAGTAATTGTATATATAAGTGGTAATTTACACTTTTAAATGTATGCATAACAAATCAAAACAAAAAAAGAATAAGAAGGAACATATAATTCTTACCTTATAACAACACTGATATGATGCCCTGAACTGGGCCCGTATCCCTAAAGATTCTGAGAATCCTCTCAGAGAGCTCCTAACTTAACCTAAAAAGCTTAGCTTAGAAGTGATTCCAGAACATTTTCAGTGAACTCTGAGCAAGGAATGATGGATGGAAAATCCTATCTTAGTGAGGAGGTGTGGTTGACCCCGTTGCTAGGTATGAGTCATCATTTCAAAAGCTGTGATTGGTTGATCCTACAAGTTTGATGAAAATGAACTTTTGGTGATAATGAGCAAAGGATGTACCCTCAAATCAATAAACATAATTATACACTCTAATCTTATGCAGACTGTAATTGTAAATAATATTTCACATTCAAGAAAAGATCTGGAAAATGAATAGTAAGCTGTAGGGGTTATAGCCAGAGACTATTTATTATGAGACATGGCACTTCCTCAATCCTCAATACAACTATATAAGGAAAACCCGTAACGGCAAAGATGGCGGTTCTGTGCACATGTCCCGCCCCTCCCGCTGGTAAGCCAATCATCTGCTTTTAAAAGTCAAGCCAGGAAACATTTAAGCCTATCGTCTGGTTCCACTGGCGCATGCGCACAGTTGAGGTTTTGCGACAGCGGAGAGAGAGAGAGCGCCCCGGTCGCGCGCGCGCTCTCTCTCTCTCTCTCTCTCTCTCTCTCAGAGCCAGGCAAAAGTGTAAACAAGACTTCACCGTCTCCAAATTAAGCGCTGTCTTGCTCTCTCTCCCGCACGCGTATTAATCAAAATAAAACAACATTATGGTAAAAGGTCGGAAGACCGAAGTTTCATGTGAAGCATTCTGAGATTTTTTTTTTCCTGAATTACCGCTGGGTGTGATTTGTCCTAAAATACGTTGCCTTATCTTCTCTGAAATGCATTCCGCACATTCAGCTGACATAAAATTACTCTCTAAATAAACGAAACCTATCCAGTGATGTAATGTTTTCTGTGTTGACACTGTGGGATGTCCATGTCCTAACTGCTGGGATAATCACACAACCGTATGACACGTCCAATTCGCGAACTAATGACTCTTTTGAACCGATTCATGTAAATGAATAGTTAAAACAACTTAGGCTATCTATATAATACATTGTTATTATTACTGATAAAGTGCAAACCTGCTTATATTTAAATAATGGAGAACAATATTGACATTGATTATTGCACAACACCGGCATTCTGGATAGAGACGTAAATGAAGTTGGTGTCGTAAACTCTTGCGCATGCGTAGTAAAGTATAACCTGTGGGGAAAAAGGCATTTTAAACCTTATTTTGGGGCAAAGTCATCAAACTTTTTCAGCGATTTTTATCATATTTTACTGCTGTTTCTATACATGCAGTTTTTATGTCCCGGTGACCAGTTAAAGTGCAGTTCTGACTCTCTGCCCATTCATTTAGATAGGAGCCTGGTCTTGTTAGTCCGAAATAGCTGCCCGGAGGCGTTGCCAAGATGGCGGCCGAGTGGCACGACTTGCCTAAAAGGACTTTGTTATAGCCTAACATTAGAATCTAAAATATGTGAAAACTTAAGCTCATTACACCCTGTTCAAATAATGATTTGTGTCTTATTTGCTCATATTAATATCCTAGCTGGCATATTTTGTACTTTCACTCCCATATGGACCCCATTGAAAACAAGATGGCCTATCTCAAGGGGCTGTCCTTAATGAAGTAGAAATTGCAACGTTACAACTCAGTGTGGTCTTAACGAGGGTAACACGGCTCAGCTTTTATCAGTGTCTGTGATTGCTGGCTGGTCTATTTATGAAGGCTTGTTAACAAATATCCTACAAACACAGAAAATGGAGAAAAAAAGGAATCGCAAGCCGAACTGGACTGAGGAGCAAGGTTTGTTGCTGGCCCAGTTGGTGAACGAACATAAAGGACATCTCTCCTGCCTCCTCTGTTGGCCTTTTTGTGCAGCTGCTTAGGGGAACTCCTAAGCCACTAAAAGTCCTCTTCCCTGCTCTTAGCAGATCTCGCCTTAGGAGCCCTTTTAAGCGCTAGGAATCTTGAGGAATAGCTTTTATATTAACTGGGATTTTCGTGTCACTTTTAGGGGAAATTCTGAGAATTTTCTTAGAATTTGGCCGCTAGGAGCCACTTTTTGCACAAAAATTCTTTAGGGATACGGGCCCTGAAGTAATCTGTCTGAAGATCTGGGGCCGTATTCACAAAGCATTTTATCTTACCACTAGGAGTACTCCTAAATCGCGCTAAAAGATTTTAGCTTGGAGTTTCCTCTTAAAAGTTATTCACAACGCCTATCAGACCTACTCTTAGTAAAGAAAAATGACAACTCCTAAACTAAGAGTGAGTCTTCGTTGCTATGGATGACGTCATTACTCATGCACGAGCTTGACTGAAGTGACCACCTTGATTGGCTGATGATTATAACGCGGGCATGATTCCAAACACCTCCCCTACGATGATGAGTGACAGGTGACAGGTCTGAGAATGCGTGCGCTACACAAGAAGTGCGAAGGACGGAAGATGATGAATAACTGAATAAATAGCCTAAATGAATAAAGAGTAAGGCAAAACAAATAGCCTAGTAGCCAAATGAAACATATGGATTGATGCAATATCTTTGCAACATTATTGAATTAATCTGTCACTATAGGCTATGCTTCTGCCTACGTTTGCAAAGAGAAGAACATTTTAATTTGATTCACAATGAAACGTTACAATTAGTTTACATGCAATGAGTAGCCTATTTTGGTTGTTGTTGGTGGCGTTATTGCATCCCTAGTTATGCCTACAATGCAAAATCGTTCCCTCGCGATTGGAAGCTCCTGTAGCCGCCGCATATGCATTTCAAAACATCGCAACGTGAAATGCCACAAAAAGCGGTTTGTGAATAGGTCTTAGTGAGTTAGGAGTCCTCTCGACTTCTTTTAAGCTGTCCCAGGCTTAGGTGCTAGTTTTAGGGCTAAAATGCTTCGTGAATTATGGTGCCTTCACGTGCTATGGTAATTATGGTAAATACCAAAAGCCGACATGGAAAATGCACATGAACACCCCCTCATGTGGTATTTTCAACTGGGCAACTCGTAGAATATTTTGATGCACGAGTTGCCGAGATGAGATAACCTTTGACCTTTTCAAAATGCCGGAGAGCAACGCAAGAGTCTTGAATACTGTTAGCGGATAGTTTTTGTAGCCTATACAATGTTGTGTCATTAACGATTGTAATATAATGCGTTAACACTCAATTTTCAACTTCGCCGCAATTTCCTTGGTTCATATTTAATCATTTTATGTCATGTTTTATTTATTTTTTAATTATTAATTATGTTTTAATCATCAGAAAGCACCACACTTACGTTTTTTTTTTGTTTTTGTTTTTTTTGTAAAGATAAAAAAGATACTCTACTGACACAGACCTTGCGGGTACTACATTACGACAACAAAAGCACTTGAACACAACACACTAGTAAATACCAGTTCACAAGTGGAAAATATCATCTTTTCCATAGCACGTGAAGGCAGCATCACTCTTAGTCAAAAAAATTAGGAGTCCTAAAGTTACGAGTGACACGCCCATTATTTTTAGGAGTTGCTCCTAAATTCGCCAGGTAGGAGCTACTTTTAGCCTTAAAATTCTTTGTGAATACGGCCCCTGAGGTTTTATTTCCTTTGTGAGATCCACCTACAAAACATACAGTTTTTATCCAATAGTCATGCATTTCTTAATGATGAGTGCATTTTTTCAAAGATGATAATAAAGACTAGCTTAAGTTAAAGTAGTATCAGATTAACTCTTTATACTCTTTACATTGTCTTGCAAAAGGTATGAAAACAACTCATTTTTATTTTATAACTAATTAAATTGAGAAAACTACTAGAGATTATCAAAAGATCAAGAGATTTGTGTGTGAGGATTATTAAGGACAATTTCTGTCAAACAAATGAATTGTATTAAAAGGGCAGCTATAAAAAAGGCAATGTTGAGCAGCAAACAGGTAGGGTACAATGGGGCTAAAGGAACACCCTAAGAAAAATGTGTTTTTTCACTACTCCCATAGTGATATGATTGCAAAAAAAAAAAAAAAAAGTTTTCATTGAACATTGATGAAGCAAAACATTTTGTGTGAAAATAAATCATAAAAGTGGTTTGTTTGTTTGTTTGTTTGTTTGTTTGTTTGTTTGTTTGTTTGTTTGTTTGTTTGTTTGACTATCTTATAAATGAGGTGGCAAGGTGGGGTAAAAGGCTCACATGGGGAAAAAGTCACAGAGTATTGATAAAAATAAATATATTTAATACTTGCTTAAAACAATCACTTTAGCAAAGTTTGTACTATTTTTGGTTTGTTTTTCGTAAATAAAAGAATAATTTTTTTGCTCAATAAATATACTATCATTAAACAATGTTCATTTTATAAAATATAGAAACAAAATTATTTAAAAAAGTAAAGATTCTGAAGGTTTTGAAGGAGATCCCATTATAATTTAATAAAGCTTTACAGTTGGAACAAATAAATATAAAATTGTATGATATGATATGATTAATATATTTTTAAATAATATTGTTTCATTATAAATATGGTGATTATCTCTAAGGTCATAAATAAAGCGCTATATATATATATATATATATATATATAAATTAAGGTCTAGATGGATTGATTTCTGAATGGTTGGTGAATGGCCAACATACTCCAAAAAGACTGAGCACAAGGAGGTGGCAGGCGGGTGATGATTTGGGCTGGAATGTTGGGAAGTGAGTTGAAAGTTCCTTTTAAGGTATCTGAGGGTGTGAAAATCACTTATGCAAGATATGTGGAGTTTATAACTGAACATTTTCTGCTATGGTATAAAAAGAAGGATAGTGCCATCTGAAATAAAATGTTTTTTTTTTTTTTTTTTTTTTTTTTTTTCATGCAGGACAATGCACAATCCCATGCTGCAAAAAAATACAAATAAAATAAAAAACACCACAGCAATAAACCTGTTGTAAAATGTATTTATACACCTACTGTAAACATTTCTCTTTGTGAGCTTTAGTTAGAAGAGGAGGAAATGCAACATGCAGCCAGCATGCATTCTTGAGACACCAGCAGCTTAAATTACCTGTTTGCTGCTCAACAGTGTCATTTTTATAGCTGCACTTTTAATACAATTAATTTGTTTGGAGAAACTTTCAATAAGCCTTTATCTGATCAAATTCTTCTTTGCTCTAAATCACTTTTCACAAAATATTAGTTGTTTTCATGCCTTTTTCCAAGACATTGCACCATTTCATGCTTTCATCTTTAGAAAAAGGTTTTACCCAAGAAGACCTGGCAAACTACTTAAACCTGTCTGAGATTGATAGGTTGTACCCAGTTACCTAAAAAGATATGAGAAATAAAACAAACAAACGCCTTCTTTGAAACATTTTAATGTTTATTGTTCTGAAGATTTGGAACACAGTGTATATTGACAAATTTTTCATGAATATAGATTTTTTATACCAAAGTGGCAGAGTGTAATAAAACACTTGCAAGCCTTTCTGCTAATAAGTTTTCTAATACCCAAGAAAAAAAAAAAAAAAATATATATATATATATATATTAGTGTTTTGAATATGAGAAGAAGATGACTGCTTATGTAATGACGAGGAAAAAAGGAAATGGACAAGTGATTTAGTTCCTGTCTGACTGCATTCCTGTTTTTTTTTTTATATAAAAAATGGTTACTGTCAGCATGGGGTTGAAAAACACGGGAATTAAAAGTGCTGGATCTATGTGCAAACAGTCTCTGTTATTAAACTAACTCAAACTTACTCTTATACAGGAAATATGGATACAAATATGAAGAGCAAAACAACCACTTAACCACATAAAAAAATTAGGACTACTGTAGACATACACATGGAGAAACACTAGGGACAAAACGAGGTAATTAATAAAACACAGGTGTGATACATGAGGGCAAATCAAACCATGGTAACAAATGAACACAGACAAAAGAAACTGATCTTGAAACAGTGGAAAACAACTCAAATAGCCTACCAAAACAAACACACTGAACGTGACATTCGCCAATCATTATTACATATTCCTGCCTTTAGCGACCCGGATCTATCTAACATGGGTGGATCTACCTGTCGCGATAATATAAAACTCTCCTGATATTAGAGTAACAATTACAGAGAATATACATAAAGCACATTTTGTTACTTTTTGGAGCTTGGAAGGGTTCAGTTTGAGCAGATGTTTTAATACCATCATCACTGTCCTCATCAGTGCTAATTTCCCAGGCTACATTCAGCATCTGGCTCATATTCACGATCTCAAACATATTCTCAAAACTATCATTTTCAACATCTTCAAAATCAATACTTCTTCACCAGATCCACCAATAATCACCATCTGACTGTGGCACTAATATTTGATTGCGTTCAGTAATTGCTCTGCAGTAAATCTCTGAGCTATTTCAAGTTTTGTTGAAATTTTCCTGGTTCCCTGTATCTTGTTTTTTTTTATCTTCTGACTGTTAGTATTGGATTTCTCTGTTTTTACCTGTGCCTCTGTGGTGGGCTCTCTCCTGTACTCCGTTGGGGCTGTGGCTGCTGGTGCAGTGTGTGAGAGGAAGATTTTTATTATTCAGAAAATAAATATATAGCCCATGAATAGGCTCCTCAGTTATTACATCTCAAATCCTAAAATACATCAAATGTTTTTGTATGTTTGATAAGTTTGATTGACATCTGTGTTAGGCAATTAGGTGTTATCCAGGCTGTCTTAGGCATTTCACAACTGCGAGTTTGTCTGTGTTCACCCATTCAGTTATAATTTGCAGTTGTGTTAGAAAAACAGCAGCAATGTTTAAGCAAAATTCTATAAAAAAAAACTTTTTAAAATCTGCATTGATGTGGGAGAGAAACCATCATTCAGTCCACGGCTTATTCTGTAACAGGTAAGCTGTTTTATTTTGAAAATCAGATCTTTTTTGTGTTATTTTGTATGTGTGGATGGGTTGTAGCTATTCTAAGTGCTGTTAATTCACAACTGATAAAAGTTCAAGTCTGTGTTTTGTATTTGTAATTGAACAGACGTGAGAGATGAGTATTTTAATCTGCAACAGTATTTTGTGCTTGGGCCTATCGTGAATACATTTTGGTTATGTTGACATTGGACATACTTTTTCCCTACAGAGTTACAAACATATTTATTTTCAATAAAAACAAAGAAAAAAATTATTGACATTACCTTAATATCGAGTCCATTAGTTTGATTTGGGTATAAGGAATATAAAGTGAAGGACCCTATGTGAAAGTGCCCACTCAGTTTTTCCAATGCCCGGCCAAAAATAAAAGCTCGCCAAGCTCCCCAAAGGGAAGGAGGAGCTCGACAGAGCCAAAAAGGGATGAGTCGCAGATGAAGGACCTATAAGTCCATAGTGAAGGCAGAGCAACAACTGACCAAGGTGGAGCCGGAGGGATGAGGAAGCCCAGGTGGAGCTGACAGGTCGAGGTGCCGAGGTGGGTTGATGGGTTTGGAGGTTTGAGGAAGAGTTCAAAAATGGCCTCCTTGGCCGACACGGGACAGACAGAGTGTTCAAAATTGGTCTCCTTGGCCGAGTTGGAGGCAGGGTGGGATCATCAACAAAGACACAGACTTGGTGCTGGGCGACAAAACGGGCTTGGTTCTGGGCGACGAAACAGGCTGGGAAACTATCTTCTCACACTCATTCATAATACTCACTGTAAAACTGAACAGTTTAACTGAAAGTTCATTGTTCTTAATAGAAAAAAAGTTACCTGAACTCAAAATGTTATTGTATTATGTTGAACTAATGGTCAATAAATAAAGTCATGTCGAAAAGTTCGTATTTAAGAGTTGAACGCACATGAACGCCACCACAAAGTTGTAAATACAAGTGGGAAGCTTAGGATTTTCTTTAAGCCCCGATCTTTACGAGTTGGGGGCATGTCAGTGAGAAACGTGGTGGAATACCACAATATTTATAGGTATTTAGCAATGACATTGTCAGGCCTGCACAAAATATAATAGCATTGTAATATTACAATATAATATGTAATGATACAGTAGTTTACAGTGACTTCATAAATGTATTTAATTTTTTTTTTTTTAAGCAAAACACACGTGATGCACATTTTTTGTTCTTCATTTTCTAGAAGTAGAGTTTAAAAACCTTGTGTAGTTAATTAAGAGAAGGTAGGCTACAACGGCATCTTGCTCCAACGAAAAAGACTTGAACGCACCTGACGTCTTAAGTACAACTGCTCAATTTGTAAATGCGAACTTCTCAGGAGGACTTGAACGCACCATTAAACAGACGGAGTTGAAGCAGATTTCTGTTATGTTGAAATTTTGTAGGGTTACCATTGTGGTGAAGGCTATACACTGCATGTTGATGAACTATGTACATGCAAGTAAATAGTGATAGCCTCCTCAATAGTTACATTAGCACATGCAAGTGCGCTGTTGCTAACCAGCATTTATTTAGTTCTCTTACGAGAGATTCTCTCGTACTCTGATTCAGTCTGATTCTCTCGTACATAAGACTGCTAATCGACTCATCATACATGTGGGGAAGAATGATATTCATAAAGAGCAGTCAGAACTCCTTAAGAAGGATTTCAATGAACTTTTTGAAACACTTAAAAGACTGAAAGTTGAAACATTCATCAGTGGACCACTACCAGCAAGAGGAACAAACAGGTTTTCACGGTTGCTTGGGCTTAATACATGGCTGCAAAAAACCTGCAATATAAAAGCAGTGAACTTCATTGACAATTTCAATCTTTTCTGGAGTCAACGACAACTGTTTCATCGGGACGGCCATCACCCAAACAAACTTGGTTCAAGAGTGTTAAAGGACAATATCTACTTCTCCCTAAATCATCCTTCTGCGGTTTGTGCCAATCCACTCAATCTGAACGGCACACACACACCTGGACACAGTATGAATGACCACATGACTTCACTTCAGCAGCAAAATGGACATGATAACACCACTCCGCCACAACAACCTCTGCTCACGGACACAATCTCAGCTGAGCCCTGCACACAGAGCTCACCACAGACAGCCATATCAGAACTGCTTGAAGATTCAGCACCCAAGGACGACTTCCTGGAAAACAGCCAGGGAAGCCAGGACAGCATATTACAGCCTCCTATAACACCGGAGCAACAGCCCCTTTCACCAGACACTTTCTCCCTCTCGCCTGCAACGCCACTACTGTGCTTCTCACAGAAAATGGAAGAACTGGTGCATGCTGGAACCAGACTATCCCACTCTTTTGCTGCAAGCCCCCAGATACCAACTAAAAAAAGACAGGCACCACTACCACCAAAGCCTGCGGGCCCAGCTCGCCCTCCCCCTCCTCCTGTGAGAGCTCTTCGGCCTCTGCCACAACGCCAGGGCCCACACCCTCCTCCTTCTGCTCGAGGTGAACCAAAAACAACTGATACCAGCTCTCAGTGATATGTGTCGGGTCCCCGTTTTGATAACAGTAACTTTCTCAAATGTTTACAAAACAAGCGGGAACCCAGTGTGCCTGTATCTTTCTCTATTGCTGTTCTATTACATGATAGAAAGTCTAAGGCCTTCAATAGCCGTACAGCAAACCCAACTAATCTGGTGCCTATTACACGTCAAACTAATATTGCTGTGGGGAAAAGTAAGTCTGTTAAGTTAGCTCTTTTAAACATTCGCTCACTTAAAAATAAATCACTTCTAGTCAACGACTTAATAACCACAAACAACCTGGATTTTATGCTTCTAAATGAAACCTGGCTAGAAGGCAGCTACAGTGCAACAATCCTCAATGAAGCAGCCCCTCCTAACTTTACTTTTATGAGTGTCTGCAGAGCTGTTAAGAGAGGTGGGGGTCTAGCTGCTCTTTTTAAAGATATCTATCAATGTAAGCAAACATCATTTGGGAATTACCCGTCTTTCGAATATCTGGGTATTGTGTTAAAAGGTGCTCCACGCATTTTACTTATCATTATTTACAGGCCGCCAAAATACTCTCCAGCCTTCACTGAGGACTTTACAGAACTGTTATCAACAATTACCTCAGAGTTTGACTGTTTTGCCATTGCTGGAGATTTTAACATCCATATAGATAATGCAGAAAACAATATGGCAAAAGAAATCAAAACTGTTTTAAAAACTTTTGATCTGACTCAGCATGTACATGGACCCACACACAATCGTGGACACACTCTAGATTTACTTATCAGTAAGGGTCTAAACATTTCATCGATTGTTATTAAGGATGTAGCACTGTCTGATCATTTCTGTATTTTCTTTGATATATTGATCTCTCCTGCCACTGAAGCTAGATCTGTGTCTGTCAAGAAGAGATGCTTAAATGAGAACACTAGTGTCCTATTTATGAAGGCTATATCCTTAACACCAAGCATATCTGCTGACTCTGTTGATTTTCTCCTTGATTCTTTTAACTCAAAAGTTAAAGGTGTAATTGATGATATTGCTCCTGTTAAAGTCAGGAAGAAGAGTGGCAGACAAAAAGCACCTTGGAGAAACTCAACAGTAGTGCAAAATATGAAAAGACAATGCAGAAAAGCAGAGCGCATGTGGCGGAAGACAAAACTTGTAGTCCATTATAACATCTACAAAGACAGCCTTCATGCTTTCAATATGGAACTAGGCAAAGCTAGACAGACTTTCTTCTCAAATATTATAAACAGCAATTTAAACAACACACGCACTCTTTTTGCTACTGTAGAGAGACTGACAAACCCCCCAAGCCAGATTCCTAGTGAAATGCTCTCAGACAGCAAGTGCAGTGAGTTTGCTTCTTTCTTCTCTGAGAAAATCAATAATATCAGAAAGGTGATCAGCACATCCTTGAGTTGCACTGGGGTCAGACAGATCAAACCACCTGAGAAAGTAGTTACTATGTCTGATTTCAAAGAAATTGATGGCAAAATTTTGGAAGACACCGTACAGCACCTTAAAACATCAACCTGTGCTCTTGACACACTTCCCACATCGTTTTTCAAAAGTGTGTTAAACAGTTTAGAAGCAGATCTTCTAGTAGTGGTAAATGCTTCACTTCTCTCTGGTAGTTTTCCAAACTCCCTAAAAACTGCAGTTGTCAAGCCCCTCCTGAAAAAGAGCAATCTGGATAAGACCATATTAAGCAACTATAGACCGATCTCAAATCTTCCTTTCATAGGCAAGATCATTGAAAAAGTTGTCTTCAATCAGCTGAACAAATTCTTATGCTCGAATGGATACTTTGACAATTTTCAATCTGGTTTCCGACCGCACCACAGCACAGAGACAGCGCTCATAAAGATAATAAACGATATTCGCTTAAATACTGACTCAGGCAAATTATCAGTGCTGGTACTACTCGACCTCAGTGCTGCATTTGACACTGTCGATCACAACATACTTCTGGACAGGCTGGAAAACGTCTCAGGTTACGACTGTAACCTATGTTCCCTGAGAACAGGGAACGAGACACTACGTCAGAATGACGCTATGGGGAACGCCTCAGGCGTGACAGGTGTCTGAAATCAAATATCATCTCACAGCAATCATGCTGACCGGCGACAGCCCGTGAATCATTAGCGTGAATGATTAACGTGCAACCTGCAAGTATAAAAGGGGCGCTTTGCAAACATGACACCATCCTATCGTCTGAAGGGACTGTTGCAGGCAGGCCCCGAGGCATGGCAGGAAGACGTAGTGTCTCGTTCCCTGTTCTCAGGGAACATAGGTTACAGTCGTAACCTGAGACGTTCCCTTTCGAAAGGGAACTCTACACTACGTCAGAATGACGCTATGGGGAACGATATACCAACGCCACCATGCTAAGGGGAGTGCATGCCAAAAGGCAGTGACAACTGTCAGAACCGGCAATTCAAATGAACGCTAGTACCACTCACCCCCAGGTCACACTGAGCTGTCAGTGACAGCACTCCCTACGGTCATAGCCCAAGCTAAATGACACCACAGAAAACCTCCATAAACATAGTTTAGTGAAAGGTCTACCTGGGCCTGCTCAAGGGCCAAGGACCACAACTTCAACTTCTTAGAAGGGGTCCCTTCTAGGGAATGTGGCTAGGGAACCTGAGGAACCCCAGCCAGTCACTATTCAGGGGAACGTGCCGCCTGAAACGCCACCAGGCAGGCCTGACCTGGTGTCACTATATAAGACACTACAGTCTGGCCACTTCCTGTCTGTCCGAAGACAGAGCCTCTGGACACTTGCCTTTAGGAAGGCATCCAACCCGAGGGACTGTGAAGCAGGCAGTGAACCACTCGGACCGGATCTCAGAGACGGGATATCCTGGAGAGTATGACTCAGCATAGTGCTTTACAACCCTTGCCAGCGAGGGGAGTTTCTCTACTCAATCCACGGATCAACTCAGTGTTTGTTTCAAAACACTGAGGAGGCCTGTGAGGGCCTAAGGGCTGATCTAACTGGGAGGCCTCAAGAGAGGCCTACGACCGACTGACCAGACTCAGGAGACCACATACTCATACTGACCCTCAGTGAGGGGAGGAGCATTAGATCTACCTGGTAGGCAACCAGGCTGTAGCAGGAAAAAGAGATTCCAGGAGGGAACCCGTAGCAGAGAATAAAAACTTGAGTCGAGCCAGGGCGCAAGCTCACCTTCGCTAGCTGCCTGATAAGGTCTGCTAAACTGAAAGTAAGCGGCCACTAGCTTACAAAACCCAGCACCACAGTGAAACTACTCAGGGAGACCTGGAGAGGCCTACTACCTGACAACCACAGTATGTGGGAGCTCACCTTCAGAGAGGCCTGGTGAAGCCTACTATCTGATAACCACAAACGTGGGAGCTCACTTTCAGAGAGGCCTGGAGAGGCCTACTACCTGACAACCACAGTATGTGGGAGCTCACCTTCAGAGAGGCCTGGTGAAGCCTACTATCTGATAACCACAAAACGTGGGAGCTCACTTTCAGAGAGGCCTGGAGAGGCCTACTACCTGAAACACCATGCTAAGTGGAAACACACAGTAAGTGGGAGCTAACCTTCCAAGGAGGCCTGGAGAGGCCTACTACATGATAACCACAGTATGTGGGAGCTTAACTTCAGGGAGGCCTAGTGAGGCCTACTACCTGATAACCACAGTGCATGGGAGTTCACTTACAAAGAGGCCTAGAGAGGCCTGCTACATGACAACCACAAAACGTGGGAGCTCAACTTAAGGGAGGCCTAGTGAGGCCTACTACCTGATAACCACAGTGCATGGGAGTTCACTTACAGAGAGGCCTGGAGAGGCCTACTACCTGACAACCACAGTATGTGGGAGCTCACCTTCAGAGAGGCTTGGTGAAGCCTACTATCTGATAACCACAGAACGTGGAAGCTCACTTTCAGAGAGGCCTGGAGAGGCCTACTACCTGACAACCACAGTATGTGGGAGCTCACCTTCAGAGAGGCCTGATGAAGCCTACTATCTGATAACCACAGAACGTGGAAGCTCACTTTCAGAGAGGCCTGGAGAGGCCTACTACCTGACAACCACAGTATGTGGGAGCTCTCCTTCAGAGAGGCCTGGTGAAGCCTACTATCTGATAACCACAGAACGTGGGAGCTCAAGAAAAAACACATTAAGTGGAAACTCAAAGTATGATGGAACTCAACTCCAGGGAAGCCTGGTGAGGCCTACTACCAGAGAGCCATGACATGAAGGAGCTTACTTTCAGGGAGGCCTGGAGAGGCCTACTACCTGAAAACCACAGCTGACAGTGGGCCAGACTGGCAGTCCAGTTGACTGTCTATGGGGCTTTGCCTTCAGGGAGGCCTTATGAGGCCTACTACCTGATAGTTCAACCTCAGGGCCACTTAGTACCACAGTATGAGGGATTCAGCCCTCAGGGAGGCCTAGTAAAGCCTACTACCTGATCCCCACAAAAAAAAAAAAAAAAATGTGGGAGCCCATCTTCAGGGAGGCCTAAAGAGGCCTACTTCCTGAAACGGTCTAATCAGCTGGATGTGTACTGCTGCTGGGGACTCGCCTAACAGGGAGGCCCGGTCGAGCCTACTAGCTGATAGCGAGTCTTTCTGCTACTTTAATGAACACTGCTGGAACCATACTAATAAAAAACTTTCCTAAAGTTTTGACCTAGTGTATGCTCCACAATGTTGTGACCCACCTCCGAGGAGGCCTGTTAAGACCTACTACTCGGTAGTGAGTCTTCTGCCCAAACTACCAGGGCCAACCAACGAAGGTGAGCTGGCCTAGGAGCCCTATCTTAGGGGCTACCCGGTCAAGGAGGCCTGCTGGGGCCTACTACCTAACTGTGCAGCCTTCAAGGCAGAAAAACTGTTACTACAGCGCTTACAGCATCCTGGTACCTAATCACATTGCCAAAGGCAGTGTACTCAGCAAAAAGCAATACCCTCATAGCAGGGGAGTACAACATACGCCACTCTGCCTAGTGGAGGCCCCATTTTAAGGGCCTGCCTACTAAATGCATGGGCGTCAGCTCATGGCAATGCTCTGGCTTCAAGGGAGCGCAGTTCAAAAACCGGAATGAAATGTAGTTAGAACTCCCTGCTCAACCGGAGCCATCGTGGTGTGAGGTAGATAACACAGAGCTGAGAATGGATTACTCAAAACTACCCCGCGTTTAGTGGGGGAGTAACACCATATGCCCCTGAAATGTTAGACAGGGAGCGGGCCTGCAAGTGGCTCCAAAGGGTAACAAGGATTTGTCCTGTGCCCAGCCTGGGGAAGCGGGGCTTGCTTGCAAGCCAACCAACCTTCACCCCTCGTTCGAGTGGTTCAGCTCAACGGGCTGAGTGGAGCCAGCTCTAGAGGCCTAATCCAAGTAGCTCTGTTCGGCAGGGTCTGGCAAACTATCACATCGCAGAGCGAAAGACAGCCTAACCCTGCCTGAAGGATCATACCTCAACTACCACCCTGCATTACTCTACCACCCCTGAATGCAGTGAAAGGGGCGGGCCTTGGCCAACAACTCCCATTTAAGGGAGGAGGCTGAAATCTAGGGGAGGAAGCCTAACACATAATGAATGTGGCAGCTATACTTAGCAGAACGCCTCCAACATCCCAAACCTAGCCTAGGCCAGCTACAGAGGCGGCCCGGGTTAGGGCCGACCTACAAGCATAGATCTACCTGAGAGCTCGGAGGAGCCACAGCCTACTTAATTGAGAGGCTGTAAAACACTCACCTACTGACACCTTACAGAGCTCAGGGGAGCGAAGTACTCAGGATACCAATGTCACAAACCAATAGGTAAGACATAAGATCTATCTGAAGCGCCAGCGTCAGTCTAAACCTAAAGCAAAAAAGTTCTTTTTTTTTTTTTTTTTTAGGAAGACCAACTACTCTACCCCAGGGTGGCTAACAGCCCTGCGGCTAAAAAGAAATGAGCGGTGGCCCACCACGCATAAAAAATGTTATGACAGGAAGGCCATCACATACTCAAAACGGAAACCAATTTTCCTTGAGCTTCTCGTTAGATCGTTCCAGCCACCAACTGGGGAGGCTTCAGGGCCCTGAAGTTCCATACTTTACCTTTTTATTCTAAGAATGACCCCTAGGTCTATACAGGGAACAAGGCTTCTGTAGAGAGATACAAATAAGTGTTAGTTATACACACAAATTCTCCAAAAACCAAAAAAGTTCACCTGCGGCGTGCGGAGTGAAGACTTCACCAGAAAGGTCTCAACGAACCTGGGGTCCACCACTTTTACATGCCTAAAAGAGGCACTCACATCAACCAGTTGCTACGGCGGGCCATCAGAACATAGTTCTCATCATAGGCCCAACCCCAGGACTGGTGTAACGCAAACGCCTGGGGAGTAAAGAAGAGGGAGAGGGCTGGTAGAAAAAGCCCTCCAGGGAGGTCATACCCTTACTTCCGCTGAGCGCTGCTCCGCTTGCGCTGAATGACCTCCCTTAAGTCCCTCTTCTTGCGGGAGGCTCGCCTTCTCTGCGTCCTACTCCTCCCTGGAGGGGGCGCACGAGAGGCAACACTAGACCTCTGGCCCTGTCTATGGTCCTCGGACCAAGACGGACCAGGTCCTCCCGCCTGCCTGGGCCGGGGCCCGGATCTCAGCGGTATACAAGTTTTAAATGCGGCTGAGCGCGCCTTCGCCTCCCTAAACTTTCCAACCACCGCCTCAACGGAGGTGCCGAAAAGTTTAGTGGGCGAAACTGGTGAATCAAGGAGAAGGGCCTTTTCCTTCTCCCCGATATCAGCCAAGTTGAGCCACAGATGCCTCTCCGTGGCCACCATCGCCGCCATCGACCGGCCGATCGCGGCAGCAGTCTGTTTAGTGGCCCGGAGAGACAAATCTGTGGTCCGGCGCAACTCAGCGACCGCCTCAGGGGACAGCCCCGTCCCCTGGTCGAGATCCCGCAGCAGATCAGCTTGGTAGGCTTGGAGCACTGCCATGGTGTGAAGGGCAGCACCAGCCTGACCTGCTGCCATGTACGCTCTGCCATTCAAGCGAGCCGTGACTTTAAGAGGCTTGGATGGCAGAGTCGGAGCTTTTAGTGTCGACGCCCGCCCAGATACGAGATAGTTCGCAAACGTCTCGTCAATGGGCGGCATCGACACATAACCATACTCCCCGATCCCCTCAACATCAGCGAAATTACCCCGCTGATGTCGATGAATACGGGCCGAGTATGGTTTCTCCCATGCCCTCTCGATCTCAGAATGAAGATCCGGAAGGAATGGGAGGCTCCGTTGAGCTGGTGGTCTATGTTCAGGGAGAAATCGATCGTCTAACCGGCCGCGAGCGATCTCTCCCTGAGCGCGCTGTTCCCATGGCAACTGAAGCTTGTCAGTGGCGCGCTCCATAACTTCCACCAACTCAGCGTACATGGGGCAGGATGGCTGACGAGGTTGAGGATCTGATTCATCCTCCTCAGCCATCTCTTGCCCAGCCTGAAGAGCACTCGCTGCAGTATCAGTAGGAGAATCTTCTCCGTCATCCACCTGCAGCTCACTCTCGTCAGTCGATGACTCGTCCGAGAGGTGAACAACCCTCTCGAGACTGTCAGCGAGCTCCATCTGGGAGCCCCATGAAGCGCGTCGCCGCTCTGCCTCGGCACGAGCGGGACCCGATCCGCGAGGACCAGATGCTGAACTCTCTCCCCTCGAGAAGAGAGCCAGACGAGAGCGGAGCGTTCTCATAGGAAAACACTCACAGTTTGCACAGGATGCTCCCTCGAGAACATCCCGTGCGTGCTCTTCACCCAGACAGTACACGCACATCTCGTGAGTGTCACCCGGCGACAAATATCTTGGGCACGGGTCAACACATTTAACAAATTCCTTAGGACTTGCCTTGGACGTGCGTTTCATTTCCTTGCTGGAGTAGACGTTTTTAATTTACAGACAAAAACAGTCCCTGAAGACGAAAAGGATGGTGTCATGTTTGCAAAGCGCCCCTTTTATACTTGCAGGTTGCACGTTAATCATTCACGCTAATGATTCACGGGCTGTCGCCGGTCAGCATGATTGCTGTGAGATGATATTTGATTTCAGACACCTGTCACGCCTGAGGCGTTCCCCATAGCGTCATTCTGACGTAGTGTAGAGTTCCCTTTCGAAAGGGAACTGGGTGGGGCTTTCTGGGATAGTCCTAAAATGGTTCAGGTCATACTTAGATGGGAGAGGTTATTATGTGAGTATAGGAGACCATAAGTCTGAGTGGACATCCATGACATGCGGAGTCCCTCAAGGCTCAATTCTTGCACCACTCCTGTTCAACCTGTATATGCTCCCAATGAGCCAAATAATGAGAAAGAACCAAATTGCTTACCACAGCTATGCAGACGACACACAGCTCTACTTAGCCCTATCGCCCAACGATTACAGCCCCATTGACTCCCTGTGCCAATGCATTGATGAAGTCAACAGTTGGATGTGTCAAAACTTTCTTCAGTTAAACAAAGACAAAACTGAAGTAATTGCGTTTGGAAACAAAGACGAAGTTCTCAAGGTGAACGCATACCTTCACTCTAGGGGTCAAACAACTAAACATCAAGTCAGGAATCTTGGTGTGACACTAGAGTCAGACCTTAGTTTCAGTAGTCATGTCAAAGCAATAACTAAATCAGCATACTATCATCTGAAAAATATTGCAAGAATAAGATGCTTTGTTTCCAGACAAGACTTAGAGAAACTTGTGCATGCTTTCATCACCAGCAGGGTGGATTATTGTAATGGACTCCTCACTGGCCTTCCCAAAAAGACCATAAGACAGTTGCAGCTCATACAGAACGCTGCCGCCAGGATTCTGAGCAGAACCACAAAATATGAACATATCACACCAGTCCTCAGGTCTTTACACTGGCTCCCAGTTAAATTTAGGATTGATTTTAAAGTATTATTACTGGTATATAAATCATTCAATGGCCTAGGACCTCAATACATTGCAGATATGCTCACTGAATATAAACCCAACAGATCACTCAGATCATTAGGATCATATCAGCTTGAAATACCAAGGGTTCACTCTAAGCATGGCGAGTCCGCTTTTAGCTATTATGCCAGCCGCAGCTGGAACCAGCTTCCAGAGGAGATCAGATGTGCTCCTACAGTAGTCCATTTCAAATCCAGACTCAAAACACATCTGTTTAGCTATGCATTTACTGAATGAGCACTGTGCCAATGTTCGTCCGACTGTTTGTACTGTATTTTATTTTGTATTCTTCTAAACTGTTTTAATTATTCTTATTTCTTTTTATTATTTTAATTTCTTCTATGTAAAGCACTTTGAATTGCCATTGTGTATGAAATGTGCTATATAAATAAACTTGCCTTGCCTTGCCTTGCCTTGCCTTACTGCGTAGAATACGCTAGGGGAAAATCCTTTTCCACGAGAATACTGAAGCCAAAAAATGATCCTTAATTTTGTATTAATGTAAAACGCGTTGCGGCAGCATACAGACATAAGCGAGGCAGCTCGCGCGCCTATTGGCTGGTCTGCTGGCAACTGCTTAAGCCTATCGAGCGAGACCTAGAGTGACGTCAGACCCAATGAGGGCGCTTTGCGCCCTCTGCGTCACGTCCCGCCGAGACGGGCGTGGCTTAGGTCTATAAATACCGCTCGCAGGCATTATATCTCTGATTTTTCATCCTTCAGCGAAGCAACTCACATCGCTGGATCCGAGAAGAAGCCGCGCTGTTGAAGAAGCACTTCAGCGGGACGAGTCGACGAAGCTGCTGGCCGCGCCGCCTTCATCGCCTTCCTGCTGCGCTATCCAGCGCCCATATCCTTTCTTGCACTGTGTGTGTGTGTTCGCCGGCGCGACTCACACTATCTAAAAGAGCTGCGTCTTTTTCAAGATGCCTTCTTGCGGCTCGTGCAAAGCCACACTCAGCGACGGGGACCGCCATGTCATCTGCGCTTCCTGCCTGGGTCAAGAACATGCAGCTCTCGCGCTCGCTGATGGCGGCTGCCATCACTGCGAGCTGTTGCCATTAGCGACTCTGAGGTCTCGCTTGGCACTGTTCAGCGAGACTGCGCCCACACCTGCTGTTGTGCCGCGCCGTAAAAAGCGCCGCGCTCAGCGAATCCCGGAGCCCTCTCCCAGCCGTCAAAGCTCGCCGGTGCGCCCGCCTGCTTCTCCGGTTTCATCAGCTTCACTTCCGGACGGACAGCGGCCGCCGCTTCTGTCGATGACGCTGATGAGATCGACGCGCTGCTGCGAGAGGGGGATTCCTGCTCTCTCATAGCATCAGGCAGTGAGGATTGGGCGAGCTCTGAGGATCCCGCCCCCCCTGCCCATGCTTCTACGGGTAAGAGAGCGAGCATTGAGGCGGAGCTCATGCGCGTGCTCACTCAGGCCACGGCGAGCCTCGGCCTCGAGTGGATTACGCCTGAGCAGCCTGCTCACAACCGGCTGGACGGCTACTTCCTGCCTGGGGAGCGCGTTTCACCTGCATCCAAGCCAGTGCCTTTTCTTCCTGAGCTTCATGAAGAAGTCGCTAAGTCTTGGGGCTCCCCTTTTTCGGCCAGGACACGATCCTCTGTCTCTTTGGCGTTCTCCGCTGTCGACGACGCAAAGAACAGAGGCTACCACTCCCTACCGCCGGTCGAAAAGGCTATTGCAGCGCACTTATGTCCGCCCTCTGCTGGACGGCGTGCTAAGATGGCGCTGCCCTCAAAAGCCTGCCGCACGACGTCAGCCCTGCTCCGCCGCGCTTTCTCCGCCGCCGGGCAGGTCGCGTCAGTGTTGCACACCATGGCCACGCTCCAGATATACCAGGCCGATCTCCTCCGTAAGCTGGACGAGAGAGGACCTGACGCAATCTGCGTGCCGGACTTGAGGAGCGCTACAGACCTCGCTCTTCGCGCCACCAAGTCAGCAGCACAGGCCATTGGACGGAGCATGGCCTCGCTCACCGTGTCTGAGAGACATCTGTGGCTGACGCTCTCGGACATGACTGAGTCAGAACGCACCGCGTTCCTCGACGCGCCGCGTTCCCCTGCCGGCCTCTTCGGAACCTCGGTCAAAGATTTCGCCGATAGGTTCGCTGAGGTGCAGAAAGCGACCAAGGCCATGAAGCACTTCCTCCCGAAGCGCTCCAGTTCTGCAGCAGGCCGTGCGAAACCGTCTGCTCAGA
This sequence comes from Rutilus rutilus, assembly GCF_951802725.1. NCBI lineage: Eukaryota > Metazoa > Chordata > Actinopteri > Cypriniformes > Leuciscidae > Rutilus > Rutilus rutilus. The sequence goes on along the minus strand of NC_140220.1, from coordinate 11,464,025 downwards.
GCTCACAGCCTAAGCCTCCGCCCACCGCCTCCTCTTCACAACGCCGCCAAACCCAGAGCTCGAGACCGCGCTCTCGCTCATCCGGCCGCTGCCCCGCCCCGCGTGGCCCGCGGCAAAAGATTGCGTTGAAGCCAGAGGCCCCGAAATCGGTGTCCAAGTCCCGCTGCGGCCGGACTTCCACCAAAGCTTGCCGCTCGTCCAGTTCCAGGAAATGTGACTGGTCCAGCGTATTTAGCAGCCAACAAGCCGGTTACATTGCCCGCTTGCCTGCACACAAAAGCCGTTTTTACGGCTGCCCAGATAAATCCCTTAAAGAGTGTATTTTCTGGTGTCCCGGCCACGGCCGACGGTGTTTCATGTGTAGAAAAAATGCCCACTACTCAGTGCCCATTCCTACACACAAGCACAGCCCTTCACACAGGGCTCGCGCACATAAAATCGACTCAGATCGATTGCGCTTCAAATGTAGCAAAAGTGCCCACTACCCAGTGCCCACAAACGCTACTTCCCACATGTCTCACGGTCCCTGTAAATACAGGACCAGTATGCATATGCTCTGCTCACGCGAGCAATGCTGTAAAGGTGGTGTATGTGCCCGCTGCTCTGCGCCCACGCCCACACACAGACATGCACCCTCCTCCTCTCAGCTAGACACTGCAGAGGAGTCGAGCGCGGGCATTCTGCCCGCTGTTATCAGCGCGCCCCCTGCCTCAGATGTCATGAGCGCGACGCTTATGTCACAGCACACAAAAGCCGCTGTATCGCGAGCCGATCAGAGCGTGCTTCGCATCCAGCCCCTAGCTACTCGCGCACCTGCGTGGGAAAAGCTTCCCGGGGTTTCGAGATGGGTGCTGAACATCATAAAAGAAGGCTATTCGCTGCAGTTTCGCCGACGCCCTCGCCGCTTCATGGCGCACGTCGAGACCACGGTAGAATTGAAAGTAGCTCATCTACTTTGAGCCGAGATTTTGAAACTGTTGAGCAAAGGGGCTATAGAACCCCTATCTCAAGCTCAAAGCGAAGGGGGGCTTTACAGCAGATACTTCCTGGTGCCCAAAAAAGACGGGGGTCTCAGACCCATACTAGATCTGCGGCAGCTGAACAGAGCGCTTATGAAGCGCCAGTTCAGGATGCTCACAACCAGAAAAATCCTCGCGCATGTCCGCCAGAGGGACTGGTTTGTGTCAATAGATCTAAAGGACGCGTATTTTCAAATACAGATAGCGTCACGTCACAGGCAATTTTTGAGATTCGCCTTCGAGGGCCAGGCATATCAGTACACAGTCCTGCCTTTCGGCTTGTCCCTGGCACCCCGTACATTTACGAAGTGAATGGACGCAGCGCTCGCACCCCTCAGATTACGGGGCATACGAGTGCTGAACTATCTGGACGACTGGCTGATTCTAGCCCAATCTCACTCAGAGCTCGTAGAGCACAGGACCATTTTACTCGATCACCTCGAGAATCTCGGTCTCGCAGTGAACTGGGAAAAGAGCTCGCTATTCCCCAGACAGATTATATCTTTTTTGGGAATAGAGCTGAACTCGCTGCTAATGACAGCACGCCTGTCATCTCAGCGCACACTGGACATTTGGCGCGCAGCCGGCTCGTTCCGCTGCGCCGCGATAGTCCCTCTCAAAGCCTTTCAAAGGATGCTCGGTCTGATGGCCTCAGCATCTTCAGTTCTCCAGTTGGGCCTTCTGCGCATGCGCCCACTACAGTTCTGGCTCAGAAAGAGAGTACCACGCACAGCGTGGGCCTCCGGTCGGCTTCGCGTCAAGGTCAATCAAGCATGCATTGCAGCTTTGAAACCTTGGGAGGCAAAAGACTGGTACCAATCAGGTGTAAGCCTGGGGACTTCCTCGAGAGTGATGGTGGTGTCCACGGACGCATCCACCTCGGGATGGGGAGCGCTGCTCGAGGGCAGACCGCTTTTTGGCCAATGGTCAAAGCAAGAGAAGCTCTTACATATCAACTGCCTCGAAATGTTGGCAGTGACCAAAGCGCTCACGCGCTTTTGTCCCCTCATAAAGGGACACCACGTGCTAATACGTTCAGACAACGTCTCAGTGGTGTCCTACATAAATCGCCAGGGCGGCCTCAGGTCCCTGACTCTGTACAGGCTAACCAGGCGCCTCCTGATATGGGCCCGCAGCAACCTGCTCTCGCTGAGAGCAGCGCACGTGCCAGGGCTCCTAAATATAGGACCAGACAGACTGTCCAGGAACCAGGTTCCGACAGGAGAATGGTCTTTGCACCCACAGACAGTCCAGCTGCTGTGGAAGAAATTCGGCAGAGCGGAAGTAGACCTGTTCGCGTCTCAAGAAAACGCTCACTGTCCAGAATGTTTCTCGAAGAGCAAGGACGCGCTGACCCACGAGTGGCCTCGCCGTCCTCTCTACGCTTTTCCCCCCGTCTCCCTCCTGACTCAGGTGGTAGAACGGGTCAGGGATGAAGGATGCTCAGTGCTGCTTGTAGCCCCACTTTGGATGAGCCAACCTTGGTTCCCAATTGTGATGCAGTTAGCGAGCACCGCCCCGTGGCCAGTGCCTCTGAGGAGGGATCTCCTCTCTCAAGCCAACGGCTCGATTTGGCACCCTCACCCAGAGCTGTGGTCCCTCCATGTGTGGGCCATCAACGGGTACCCGCTGACCTCCCACAGGGAGTGTTAAACACTATCACACAGGCCAGAGCTCCGTCTACGCGACGTCTCTATGCCTCAAAATGGTCAGTGTTCTCTAGCTGGTGCACAGCTTGTGGTGTGTCACCCCTGCATTGCGGTGTGACGGAGGTTCTCTCCTTCCTACAGGAGCTGTTGGATAAGGGCAGGTCCCCTTCCACGCTCAAAGTCTATGTAGCGGCCATAGCAGTGTTCTCTTCGACCACGCTCGGCCAGTCTATTGGAAGGAACGATTTAGTCATTCGCTTCCTTAGAGGAGCTAAGAGACTGAATCCTCCCAGACCTCCCACAGTCCCTATATGGGACCTTTCTACGGTACTGGAAGCCATGAAAGGTCATCCATTCGAGCCCTTGCAGAAGATTGATCTTAAACACCTGTCTTTCAAGACGGCGTTTCTTCTGGCTCTCGCTTCAGTGAAGCGCATAGGGGACTTACACGCGCTCTCAGTAAGCGCGACGTGCATGGAATTTGGGCCGAATGACTTTAGAGTTATACTCAAACCTAAGCACGGTTATGTTCCTAAATCCCTCAATACACCGTTCAGAGCACAGGTCATCTCCCTGTCTGCTCTGCCGGTCACTGAAGGAAATATGGACGAAAGCTCCCTTTGCCCAGTCAGGGCGTTAAGAGCTTATATGTCTCGCTCGTCTGTTTTCAGACAGACGGAGCAGCTCTTTGTTTCGTTCAGCGGGCGTTCTAAGGGACTAGCCGCATCGAAACAGACCCTATCCAGATGGGTAGTGGACGCAATAGCGCTAGCTTACACAACCAAGGGCATGCAGTGCCCGCTGGGTGTCAAAGCGCACTCCACGAGAAGCATGGCTTCATCGTGGGCCTGGTCAAGTGGGATTGCCTTGCAAGATATTTGTATGGCGGCAGGCTGGGCCTCTCCGTCTACATTTATAAGGTTTTACAACCTAGAGGTTCCCGCACTACAGGCCAGACTACTGTCGGTCTAGTATGGCCAAAATCTCATAACTGGCGCTGTCAGTTATGCAGCTATTGAGTATTGCAATCCTTGCTCTATGCTGCTATAAGGAAGACAGTGGCTAAACCCCCCCTCTCTTCCAGGATTCCCTGTGAGTCCCCTGGGTGATTATGTACTGTATGAACTCCGGGCTGTCGCCCTCAGTGTTGGGAACGTTACTTTAAAAAAGTAATTAGTTATAGTTACTCACTACTTGTTCCAAAAAGTAACTGAGTTAGTAACTGAATTACTCTATAATAAAAGTAACTCGTTACCAGGGAAAGTAACTATTTGCGTTACTGTAAAAAAAAAAAAAAAGTTGCTATATGTCAAAGAATTTGGATTTTTTAAGCAGTTTTCACAAGTCAGTTGAAATGAGTAGAACAGACAGGTGTTTAACTTTAGATATTTATTGCACGTTGACAGACAGCAAGAGGTTTATCCTGCACTTCAAGCATTCTTTGTAAGAAAAGTAAACAGTTACACCATATAAAGTGCATTTAACTCTGCAAATTAAATCAACCTCTCTCAACTTTTTATTTAAAAGTTTTATTAATAAAGTAAAGGCATTGAACCAGTTTATTTGTAGTGCACTGACTGTGCACATTATATAAGATTAATATATATGTTTTCCTTAAAATTTTAATTAGCAGTAACTTAAACACTTTGCAGTTTGAATGTCCTGTATAAACAAAATTACGGATTATGTTTTTGTTTCCACTGTTCGATCGCGTCCGCGCCTCACACACACACACACACACACACACAAATGTAAACAATTTGCGCCTTTTCGATCGCGCCTCTCTCTCTCTCTCTCTCTCTCTCTCTCTCTCTCTCTCTCTCTCTCTCTCTCTCTCTCTCTCTCACACACACACACACACACACACACACACACACACACAAATGTAACCACTTTGCAACTTTTCAATCGCGCCCGCGAGTCTCTCTCTCTCTCTTTCGGTTCAATACGAATACATGTACCGTTCCACTCCTAGTTCTAGCCTTTTACCTCAATGAATTTGAAGCCTAGTGCTTATATCTTCACCTTGAAAATGCCAACTTTTCATCGGATTGCTCCTGACCATAGACTGCTACTGACTCGCCATCTCTGCTGCTTCATCGAATCTCTGTTTAGCTGGTGTGTGTGTGTGTGTGTGTGTGGCGCGTGTGCTGGCGTGTGTGTAAAAACACTGGCTCTGATTGGCTACCATGAAACACATGACCCTGCCTTAGCCAATCATAATCGCTTACCTTGTTATTAACCCACCTCCTCACTAGCTGTGCGAGCCAGGGGTGCGTTCGGATTACACAGTTTATTCAATCAATGCATAGTAACGCACCGCATTTAACGTTCAGTAATGTTAACGGCGTTGTAACGACGAGAAAAGTAATTAGTTAGATTACCCCGTTACTGAAAAAATAACGTCGTTACCTAACGCCGTTCTTTTAAACGGCGTTATTCCAAACACTGGTCGCCCTTGAGTCTATAGTATCAGATCCCAGCACGCACGGCGTTTTACAGTAGGTTCCCCTAGCGTATTCTACGCAGTACGAGAGAATCTCTCGTAAGAGAACGTACTCGGTTACTAACGTAACCTCGGTTCTCTCTAGAGAGAGGAACGAGTACTGCGTATCCTGCCGTGCCTGCACGCGCTCTGGTTGCTTCGACTATGAAAAACCAGAGATATAATGCCTGCGAGCGGTATTTATAGACCTAAGCCACGCCCGTCTCGGCGGGACGTGACGCAGAGGGCGCAAGGCGCCCTCATTGGGTCTGACGTCACTCTAGGTCTCGCTCGATAGGCTTAAGCAGTTGCCAGCAGACCAGCCAATAGGCGCGCGAGCTGCCTCGCCTATGTCTGTATGCTGCCGCAACGCGTTTTACATTTACATTTTCCCCTAGCGTATTCTACGCAGTACTCGTTCCTCTCTCTAGAGAGAACCGAGGTTACGTTAGTAACCGAGTACGTTATTATGATATTAAATCAAATTTCATATTCAATATTTCAATTATTAACATGTTTGTATTTTACAAAATAAAAATGTAAAGTTCTTCTAACTTAATCTTTGAGTTGGTTACATAGTGAAGGTTCAGAGAAATTGATACTCCAGGTACTCCATTAATACATTTTATAGTGAACTCATCATTAAAAAAAAAAAAAAAAAACCTTTGCAATGATTTGAGCTTTGTGACATGGTGCATTATCCTGCTGGAAGTAGCCACTTGTAGTATACGTCCCACAAAGGGACCAGTAGAAGTTGAAAAAAAAGTTGAAAATTTTTTTTGTAAAACAAAGTCTATCGTATCAGCTGTGTGTTGTGGATTTATTTATACATAGTGTCCGAAGTTTTGCAATAAAAGGACACTAGGCGAACACGTCCGATACTCTTCTGATGCCCGAGAAACATTTACTGGTTTGCAACGAACTTTGAATTGTTTACATCATGTCTGAGAACGAAGCGCCAGCTCGCACACATACAGAGAGTTTTCATATCAGCGTTCCTGACAAATTCAATTATGCTGATGGCAAATGTTGGCCAAGATCGTTTCCGAAGATACTGTGTCACGTCGGGAATTCCAGGTCAATACTCAAATTTACTTTATGGGTGATGGAGTGAAGGATATTTTGAATGCTTCCACTTTAAATGCAGAGGAAGATCTTAAAGGATAATTCTGTTTTTAGCACTTTGAGTCTCTTTTCTTCTCTTTTTCTCCGTTTCTTTTGGATGAACTAGAGTGGTGGACACAGAAATTTTGACGATGGGTCCTGTCTCGACTTTTTGACTCGTTTAGAATCGCCTTTGACTGCTTCAGAGTGGCTGGCTACGGGTTGTTAAAACAACCCTTAACGTTCGTTTTCAAAACTTCGCAACTCACCGAGTGGTTAGTGGTGTTCGTTATTGGGGAATTATGCAGTAGTATGTCGATGGTACTCAGACATAACACTGAATAGTCATAATAGACACTGGTGTTGCGGTCACAGCCATTCCCATGAAACTATGTGACTACAGGAGGTACGGAACTTTGATGGAAACAAAGAAAAACTGTACAGGCCCAATAATAAATGGCTACTAGTGGCAGGACAAGTAATGTGAAACAGAGCCACTGTGAGGCCTCAGCTGAAGCCAAGACAATCAGTATGGATCTATAAATCGCAATAACCAGCAATTGTGCTTGGCACAGCAAATACACCAAGGTCCTACATAGTTCAAGCAGGAACAGAGGAACTTAAGAGAAACAGAGCCCACCTTCATGCTCAACCAGAGCTCTCTGTGCCGGCACCAGAGACCCCAGGGTTCCAGAGGGAAACTACATCAGTTCAACCAGAGCTCTCTGTCAGAATGCCAAGACTGTAGTGCCTAGGAGAGAAGCAGAGGTGGAACAGGTGCCTGAAACAGCATGCACAGAGAGAGTGCACATTGAGAAAAGGAGAAAGCCTCCAAGAAGATAAATCAACCCACCAATGTGGCTTAGAGACTATGTTCACTGAGCTAAACATAATTAAGTCAAAAGAAAAAAAAGAGCGCACTTGTATTCTAACATGTTTGTTTACTTGTTCACAGGAAATGTGTTTAAAGAGGTATTCAACAGTTAAGGTTGCCCCCTGAGGGGAGATGTAGTAGATGTCCCAAAAAGGGACCAGTTACGTGTATGGGCTAAAAAGTTTAGTCTGTCGTATCAGCTGTGTGTGTTGTGGATTTATTTCTACAACACTGTGGTCATAAAGGGATAGACGGTCAGTAACCAAAACTCAGGTAGGCATTTAAACCATGTTCAGTAAGTACTATAGGACCCAAAGTGTGTCAAGAAAACATCCTCCACACTATTATTCGCATTTTCGCCTACAGAACTGCCTCTCACTGGATATTTTCTCTTTTTCAGGCCATTCTGTGTGAACCCTATGGTTGTGCATTAAAATCTCAGGAGATCAGCAGTTTCTGATATGCTCAGACCAGCCTGTTTGGCACCAACAAACATACCACATTTATAGTCACTCAAATCACCTTTGCTCAGTTTGAACTTCAGCAGATTATCTTGACCATGTCTACATGCCTAAATGCATTGAGCTCCTGCCATGTCATTGGCTGGTTAGATATTTGCATTAATTAATAGTTGAACAGGTGTACCTAATAAAGTGGCTGGTGAGTGTACCTATTCCAACTCATGACATGATTTTCAGATATTTGTAGGGACAAATTCATAGCCATAATCTCACAGCTGACAGACTTCCTCCTTCCATTTGAAATGGGTATGTCCCTAAAAATATCTGAAAATCACATCATGAGATGAATAGATAAAAATAACTTACTCTGAGGCAGAATATTTTCATCAAAGTTCACATCTCCACAAACTTTTATCTAAATTGGTCAACAGCCACTAAATGATATAAAATGTTGCCATTTTTACGTCACTTAAAACTGAATGCAGCTCATGGACAAAGCCAGGGCCATAGCAAAGGAATTCTGGGCCCCCTGAAAAAACATTGATGTGGGCCCCCATCGCCCCCCACTCATATCATATATGATGGGCCTATAAGATATGGGCATGGAGGCCCACATCTGGTGCACCTAATAAGGATTTCTTACAACATAAAACAGACAAATAAATATACGCAAATAAATGTAATTGCTTATATATACACATATACTTATATATGCTTATATAAACTATATATACAAAGTTGTTCCCACTCCTCACGGAGTTGATGTCTGACAGAGTTGGCCAAACTGAATATTAATCCACCTTAACCACGAGTTGTACAATTGAGCAATTACATTTTTTCCCTCACTTGTAACTGCCTTAATAAACATAAAAAAATGGCAAGATTTATCCCACAACTCTTTACAAAATCAAATACACCGGAATGACTAAGCTGTATGTTAAAGCTGTGACCGCAGAGACTTCAACATGTAAAATATAAAACTTCCATGACTATGTGTCCTATGCTGGGTTCCAGTCCAAAATTGTCATGCCCTTCACTCGCTAACCTCCCTCCATCTTGTTCACTCGGATGTACGTCATTGCTTACTTTGCACGAGTGCCCACTACTGGCGGAAACTGCAATGGGCTGAGTTGGAACGTCCTAAGCCCTTGATCACTTCGAATCAGCTATGGAGTTGATTTTTTTTATCTATTTATTTATTTATTTTTCCCTTTAAGAATTTGTTTAATGCAGCATCCAAATGTTTATAGGTGTGTTTGAGTTGTTTTAAATTAAAAAAATTAGAATTCATATAATAGAGTTGTTTATTGTGGTGGTGATTAGATGAGATCTGTGGGGACGTCACAATCGTACTGCATTGTGGGACATATAGGTGCCTGAAGTGTACATATAAAGTAGACTCGCTCCCTCGGTCAAAATCGAGGGAACGAGGGTCTGTCCATATAAAGTGGAAGTGGAACGCACTTCAAAATGGCGGCAGGGATTCCCCCGAGGGGAAGTGCTTAGGGAAGTTCGCGTGTGCGTGGACTGGAACGCAGCCCTATACTGTGAGATCCACAATGAACAGGAAATAGAAAAGGGGTCCTCAGAATTAAAGATGACCATGACATTGCCTGATTTATTGGCTGATTAATTCTGACGGAGTTGACGCAAAGTGAGGGCACAACTTTGATAGGCATTTTTTTATGGAAAATATAATTCAAGATTTACTTTTTGTATTGTTTGATATATTACAGATCTCTGCCTTTCAGTTTAAATGTATATTTTTTTAATTTGTTGCATTTTAAAACACTTTTTTTGGCAGTTTTACATTGTGACCTCATACTGCTGACAGGTTACATTACATGTATTTTAAGTATAGAGCATGTATTTAAAATAATACTAAAGAATCTATTTAAAAATAAAAGCAAAAAAGCCAAAGTAGCCTAAACAAAGAATGAGGAAAGACACTGTTGCGTGAGGAACAACGGTTGCATGTCAGACAGTCATCATACATCTGATAGACTTACCTGAAAATCCGGTCATGAGATTAATTGATAAAAAGAAATTGTTCAGAGCTCATCGGTTATATACACGTCACCATTCTCAACTAAAAACATAAAACTTTATTTGTGGTTTGGAACTTCATTTACACGACAACGCCGGTTTGGCTGAAAACGCAAACTTTTGAAAACGGGGTTCAAATTGCATTTGCACATTTTTTAAAAGGTCTCTGTGTAAACAACAAAAACGTGAATCTCTGAAAATGATGTCGTCTCAAGGTGCAATGGCAGTCTCCAATAATACGGGGAAGGTTTCTGCGCTTTACTGTCTTTCCATTTATGCAACACAACACGATTAAATGAAATACATTTTCTCATATGTATTACCTCGTTATTTCATCTGACTCCATAAAATGAAAAAGGGATTAATGATATCTGAGCATCATTAAAAGTGAGCGAATGTCTGATTTATTCTTTTTAACTCTAAGTATATTTTACCCCGTTCAGATTAGGAAACCATGTCGTCCTCACGTCTTCTGCGGGTCTCACGTACACAGGCTCATCAGTTTTGGTCATCAAACAGAGGTAATTGCTGTATACCTGAGATCGATCACATTCACGTTTACACAGTCAAAGATACTTATATAGCCCCCATGGAATTGCATACACTTGAATTTAACTTTACTTCAGTAGAGGTATGGCCACAATTACAGATATAAGTTGACCATCTCTTATAATAGCATTGAATTGGCCATGCCATGGTTTCCCACCTACACTTATCTAAAGAAACATTAAATTAAAACAGAGGTAAGACACACCCAAATTTAGATTGGTCAAGCAGCATTTGCTGTTCTAAACGGAAATTAACTTCTTGTCTTTGCAAACCAAGTAATATAGGTCTCTAATATATGTAAGTCTATATATTAAGTGATATGGTTATGTTCCGTCATCATCTGGAGCACTGATGGAAATTTCAAAAAAGTTTTTAAAAGTTCTTTCAGTCATTTTAACAGATGAAGAGCAGATAAGAACATCTGTAGTCTTTTTCATATTGTTTCTGTAATGCCGGGTGGACTAAAAAAACAAAGGGAGAGCTGGATCCAAATACAGAAGTGTTTAATAATAAAAATAAACATAACTATACTGGAACAGAATAAGTAACACCAAGCAGCATACATCCATGTAGGACAAGACCTGACAAAGAACACAGGAAACACAGGGGTTTAAATACACAGGGGCAAACAAGCTTAACAAGTTAACAAGACACACGCACAGGGAAGACAAATCAACAAGGAAAACAACAAACATGGCCACATGACACAGAAATGAACACAGAAACAATGAGAACAGGGAACACTGCAACTTAAAATTCCTTAAGACAGGTTAACACAAGACAGGAATCATGACAAATACAGTGAAATACAACACCGCACCCACAGTGGACTGAATAGAGGTCTCGTCACAGATATTCACCAATGTCACATTAAAAATCCAAGCATTACATTATTTCCTGGTGGATAAAAATAGAGCATATGATGTTAAATGTACAGCTTATTCAGTTAAACTGACGGATCAAGAATATTCGTAGGGCAACAGGTCCACTAGGTTGTATGAAAACAATGCTCATAAAATGTATAAAGCTGACAAATCTGATAAAGAGCAGGCATTTTTTAATTGTACGACTTTTGTTTGTTTTGGTTTTTTAAATTGGCATGAATTTTGTGTGTTTGTGCCTAAAATTCACTTTACATCTATCAGTGTCTCAAGATTTCTTGCTGTGACCATAGACCACTTTTCAGTTAGTAAACGTGGTGACGTTTTTTTGTGGGCGGAGGTTAGGTGGTGGCAGAATGATCCCTCCGGCCGCCTCACTAACGTTGGTTTGCAAGTTTTGTTAGCTTGTTTTTTAACAGTGACTGGGGAAAATCCGATTTTGTCTTAATGTGCAAGGTCACTCACTGCCCAGGACCACGATTGTTATTTGCAAAAGTTAATTTTAACGGACGGAACCAGATTGGCTGACCTGTACACGCTCAGTCAATAGCTGTGTCCAAATGTGAAGGCTGCATCCTTCGAAGGCCGCAGATCTCAAAGGATGCAGCCTATGCGTCCTTTGAAGGACGCACCATGTAGCCTTCGTAGGATTTCCTAATTGCGCAACCAGGTGTTCCCGATTACCACTCCTAGCGCCAAGCAACGTTGCGAGAGGACAGCCATCCTGATAATTCAATTTGATATAATTGAGTAAACGGCTATAGAGCCAGAATTGGCTATTGTCATTTTTTATGTTGTACATTTTTACTGGAGCCTGGACATGTATTTTCGGCTTAGCCAAGACCATGGCCAGCTAAATTAAGCTGGTTTGGGCCGGATTACACTTTAAACTGTTCAAGTATTGGGTGTTAACTTACGTAATGTAATGATATAAGAAAACTTACATAGACCTCTATATATTCAAAGGTTTAAATGTTCACTTATATCTTACCTTTATGCGATTTTGTAGGCTAGTGTATTATTTTTATTATGTACACAAATGGACCATGGTGAACATATTTACACAGGTTTTCAACCCTGTTTTAATATAAAACCCAGTTGAATGTAAAAAAGTCCAGTGCAAACGTTACTCCCGCTCGTCATCAGCAGCTTTCAGCTGCCAGGCGACAAGAATAATTCCTCCGTAGGCTAGACCGGTCCGAGTGTGTCAGATGCGCCCTTTGATATGGGACGCAGCTGTAGTTAGCAACAATTTGTTAATATTGTGACAATAGGCCTACATTTTGTTACTTTAATTTTCGGAACTACATACTTCGTTAAGTATTCACGTACAAATGTGAAGTAACCTTCTGAAGTACTTTTTTCCCCTCACTGGACAGCAACACTACAAAATTATGTTCTTTTACAATATGATGCATTGTTTTACATTAAACTACACAAAAGTATATAGTTTAAATGTAACAACCTTGAAAATATTCAGAAGTAAAATGCAACATACGAAGTAATGCAGTAGTGGCCTAATATAAATGCAAAACCATCATAAAAACCCTGACAAGGAGTTTTTTTTTTTCCTGCAGAATGCATACCTTTTACTCCTGATACCTTAAGTACATTAGAGTATGCAAGATAATTTTGCATAACTAAGGTTTTAAATATATGACAAGTAGTTTTTCCCCAATGCAGTATCAGTAGTTATGAAACGTACTTTTTTCAGAAATATACTCTTTCTGAAAAAAATCTCAATGACATGGCAGCCGTTGATTGAGTCAGCCCTGCAAACCTGTTGGTAGACAACGATAGTGTAAATATGCACTCAAACACTCTGGAGACCATCCCAGATGATGTCCCACCAGCAGAGAGGCCTTACCAGGGTCTCTATTGTGGAGCCCATCCGGGTCCAGCAGCACCACCAGGGTCTCCCTGCTCAGCTGAATAAAAGTCTACATCATTTTTTTTTTTTTTTTTTTTTTTTTATGTACTGTAAATGTAAATGTTTATGTTGATTTTGATATGTTTAGCGTATGTTGGAAAAAGTACTTTTATGTAGCCAAAAAACAAATGATTTTCATTTACCAATTTTATTTAAAAAAAAAAGGTATAGAAGAATTTGTTTCATGTAGAAATTATGACTGTCATTACAAAAATCAACAATGTCCAGAACAATTCATTCTCTTTTATTTACACATTTAAAGTTGCATAAAAATCCTTTTAAAAAATAAAAGTGAAAAAAAAAAGTTAAACAAGAATATGTAGAAAAAAAAAATATTTTTCAACCATTCTCTCAAGAAGAGAAAGCAGCCTGTCCATCCTCTCCCTTCTTTCCTGTGCTCTCCTCGCCTCTGCCTCCCTCTCTAGTTGCATGTCTTCTCTGATCAAGTCCAAAAACTCGTCCTCTCTGTCTCGCCGCCTTCGTGCTGCTGCTGGTGGTGCTGGTGCTGGTGCCCCTTGCTCTTCCTCACCGTGGGCACCCACTGCTGAACTCAGCCCTGGTGTGTCCTCAGGGATTGAGGCAATGAAGACGGGGGGTTGGTGCAATGCCTCTGTCCCAAAACCTCATCCATGAGGACAAACCAGGGCCAATTTTCAGCAGCAGTATTTTTTTTATTATAGTTGTCCCATTATTATTATTATTATTTGACCTTTCCCAGCAGAACCATTTTCTCCAGAATTGCTCTAAAAAAAGCTTATATAAGCTTACTTATGAAAAATATGAACACAAGGGTGCAATCTTAACATTAGTGCATTGTTAACATGGCAAAATATGACACATCAGGACATGCATACAAAATACTTCAGAAAACATATTTCTGGATACTCAAATTTGGTTAAAACCTTAGTAGACTTAGCTTGCATGACAGCACTACAAAAACACATAAAAGTGAAACCCCATTGCCTTATCTACTGCTTTTCTTATTGTTGTGGGCTTTATAGGGTGAGTGATATTGCTTAATACACAAGTGAGATAGACTAGTGCAAATATTACAAATAGGTCGTTAAACTAATATTAGCACAAGTTTTGCCTCAAACCACCTGACAAATGAAGCCACGCAATGGTGACGAAGGAGTTAAGATGAAGTTTATAAGAAAGAAAAACTTGGGGCTTTTAACTCTGGTTTCGCTAGCTATTTGAGTAAATGAAAACATAATACTTACATTTAAATGTGAATTTGCTGTCCACCACCGAACTGTAGTCTCGGCAGCCTTTTTAAAACAAAAACAAAAATGCTGTCGTCACTGGCACGCAATGACTTATGGGGTAGGATATGGTAGGATAGGCCGCTAAGGATCCTTTTATGTATCCTTCCTTTCACGGGGAAAAGAAGGGTGCATTTGGCGTCGCTTTTAAATCAGGGTAGCCTTCGCCGCGCCGCGATGATGCAACCGGCCTTCGAATATGGCTTTCGAAGGATGCAGAATTGAATTGGGACAGCGTTCATCGCGCCGCGGTGAAGCAATCAGCCTTTAAATGCGGCCAATCGGCCTTCAAATAAGACCTTCGAAGGATGCAGTCTTTGAATTGGGACATCCTTCGTCACGCCGCTGTGACGCAATTTGCCTTCAAATGCGGCCAATCAGCCTTCAAATACGGGCTTCAGAGGATGCAGCCTTCACATTGGGAAACAGCTGTCGTATGGACGATCAGACAGGATTAACGTTAACGCTACCTCCGACTGAGTGGCCTGACTTCTACACCTACCCGATAGAGAAACCGAGGGTAAAAAGAAACTGAGGGCATATAAATCTTTAGATGCCTATAACTATGTGCTGAATGGTCATGTACAAGACTTGTGTGGTGTGGCAGGTCTGCCTAGCCAGCACCAAGAAGACGACAATGTAAACAGTGACATTACGGTGTAATTTTATTGATATGAATATTTTCTAGACATAAAAATTCCAGATAAAGCATACTCATTTTTCATCGATTCTTGCACCCAACAACACAACAAGATGACATTTAATAATAAAAATAATAATTTAAGCTCCTTATTATGTAGCCGAATCTGCGCTGGTTTGTATTGGCCACCTCCAGTTTTCCCTTTGTTTTGCCTCCAGCTAGCGCCGTGACGTAACTGTGACGTCGGCTTGAAATTGGTCTATAGAGACATAGCGCAACGCGTCATAATCTGAATATTTAATAACAGTTTCCCTGATATTTTCTCCTATCTGGTCTGAGTGAGCGCTTACACCTCCGATCCAGGGCAGGATTAACAATTTCCTGTGCCCTGGGCAGCAACATTCAAGCCCCCCCCCACACACACACATTTTAATAAGTGTTTTTTTGTGTCACAGTCGGCTGTAAAGATGTGGTTGACGATGCTGACTCACGATCTTCGCTGTAGTGAACGCGCCAGAAAGAAATGCACATTTCATACGGATTACATTGAGCAGTCTGTTTTCTTTCGTTTTGAATTGTTTGTTTAAAAGTAGACATTTCAATATAGATATATTTTTCAGGTCTGTGAGGCAAGTAGACTACCTTATACGCTGAGTTTCGGTTAATTTATGAGACGAGCTCCAGTTCACGCGCCGGCGCCTCTCTGCTATATTTACTTCTTATTTATTAAATCCAGGCAATGTGGTTGATGAAACATTTATTAAAATTAAAATACAAATGAATGCAAAACGAAATTCACTTTAAAGAAAGGCTTTGTGCTTTTTTATAAAGTGATGAAAATGTCCTGGTTTTCATTATTTTTTCATTAGGCCATTAAGCGTGTACTTTAAATACATGCTTGCCTTTGCACACAACACATATGAAACCGGTTTCGCCCCGTCTTGTTATAATCAGCGCATTCCTCAATCCGCAAAGGCAAGCAGAGAGCACGTCAGAATACAGAGGCCTGTGTGTGTGTGTGTGTGTGTGTGTGTGTGTGTGTGTGTGTGTGTGTGTTCGTCTCAGCCTCATTGGTCTGTCACTACTCGTCAATGTCAGATATTTTGAAATGACCAATCAAATCAAAGTAGGCAGACTTTACGTTCACAGAAGTTTAGCAGCGTGACTCGACGGCGCTTCAGTTTACGGTCAAGTGCGAGATAAGATGTAAGTAGCTAACAGCCTAAAAAAAAGCCCAAATGTAAATTCACAGATAATTCCTGTGTTTTCGTTTCGGTCGGGATCCGTGTAAAGCAGAATGCATGAACTTCAAAGCTGGCACGTACGTGTCAGTGTCAAATAAAGCCCACATAAAGAAAGTATAGGCTACAAGAGAACATCAGGAGGATTGAAATAGTTTTTTTTTACTGAAATAGTGTAGTAGATTTAAAATTTTAGAAGTAGATTTTTAACCTATGCTATGGCCATGAAAAGAAATAGTGTCATGTAAAAGGTTTTAAAAGCTCAACTTTTTTTTAATTTTTTATAGTATTTTATTGTTGCGGGCCAAACACTGAATGGAAAGGATGTATTACTTAATGTATTAAAGTACAATAACATAGTTGCAAGGTTGTGAATGCATTTGTCAAGTATTTTTTGATGCATTCACCCCCCAACCATGCCCCCACCCCTTAACCACGCCCCACCCCTTAACCACGGCCCCAAAAACCACGCCCCGCCCATCAACCACACCTCCGTCCTGTTTTCTGAAAACTAAAATATGGTCACCCTATAATACAATACCATTTTTATATCATTAAATATTTCGCAGAACTGAACACTTTCAGGCTGAGCCTAGTTAGGACACAATGTAAGATTCTGTAGCTCAGCCTTAACCCTTTCACACGTAAGAAAGAGACAATGAGTTTTCTTTGTCGGCGGGTTCTACAGTGTCAGTCGACCTCCCTGAAATGAGTTTTTGCAGGGTGGAATGTCTGATTTTTTGTTTGTTTTTGTTTTAGAAACATTGAAAAGGCATCACGCATTTATTCTATTATATTGCTCAACACTTCAAAAACATGTTGTAAACATAAATTTTACAACATGTTTTTGAAGTGTTGAGCAATATAGCCAATCACAGACAGGTCAGTTAAACGCATGAACCAATCAGATGCGTGTTAGTCAGAATCCACTCAAACCACTCAAAACGCCACTCAAAAGAAAAAGTTTTTCTTCAGCGCAATCTGACTGATTGACCGAAATTGCGATGATTCGTGATAGATGAAATAGTAATATGCACAATTGTGCAGTTTAATTGCTTAAAAACATTTGAAGGCTCAATGCTAATGTATATATATGTATATATACAGTATATATATATATATATATATATATATATATATATATATATATTATTTGCTTATAATTATTAAAGCAATTAGTAATTAGTAATTAGTAATAATTAGTATTTTTATTTGTTAAAAAAGCTTCAATATTTTTGCTATGGTGCTGAAATTGGTACCTAGAACCATTTACCATAATCTATAATTTAGAGCTCATATTAAAGAGCTGATTTCATAGTAATTTTCCATTCAACTCAGTTTGACAAATTACATTCAGGAAAAGTTTGATATATTTTGTCAGTTTATATGCACATTTTATATGAAACTGCATTTTCAAATATGGCAAGTAGATAAAACTAATAAAATAATTCACATTACTGCATATTTAGAATAGAGTTATCTCTACCCTCCACTTTCTAGTCTGCTTTTAAACCATTCTCTCCAGTTAAGGCAAGAAACATTTTTATTAGTTTTTGAATGAACAATTCACATGAAGATGTAAAAAGGAGTTGCCAAAGCTACCCCAGTAAATACAATATGAAGAGGCATTTAATTATTAGTAATTATTGGTCAAAAGTAACATTTGTCAATTTTGGAAACATTTATAATTTATCATAACAAAGCAGAAAACCAGAATGTAATTAAACCAACTGGACAACAACAACTCACTCATATAACATGTCTAATATAAAACAAAAGTGAACTTCACAAACCACATAAACTTACTTGATTTGTGAAAAATTACCCTGATTTTTCAAGTCCAGTATATTACACAATGAAGCAAAAAGTCATATTGTAACCTTATCATTATGATCATGATCATGACTAATGATCTTAGAACATGGAAACATTTCTTCCACCAAACACAAACATACACTGCAATGGAGGAAACACTTTTAGAGTGTGTTCTAATTGTTGATAAGGGCATGTGAGCCGTTGGAGCTGTCTGTAACTGCTGAGGAACGGTTGGCTTCGGACACGTTGTACACATCTGCAAATAGTTAGATGTATATTACTCACATAACTATTGTCTTTACATTTATTTATTTAGCAGTAACATTTATCCAAGTGACAATAATAACAAGATCTATGCCATCTACTCACTCCTCCGTCGCATCCTTTGAAATAAATTGAGTCCAGATGTGGATGATGATCCTGCACTGGTGCTCTGTGAGTCAAATAATGTAAATATATTTTAACAAAGGTTATAATTTGAACATTAGATAAAGTCCTATAAGTGTGTGATGCTATAGAATGGCATTTACCCTGGTATGGCTGGAACTGAGTTTCTGTAGTGATAGCTTTCCTGCTAGTGACTCACGAACCTGCAACAAAAAAGATCTCTACTTTACATCCAGAAATCGTATCTTCATACAAAAGGATACAAAAGCACCTGGTGCTATCTCTGTTAGGGTCTCAGTTATCAACTGTAATGTAAATGCCTATTAATACTGTAATGCTGCAGTGTCCATATTGCTGACCATCGATTGTACATTATAGTAGACTTTTTCATGTATTTTCTTAATATACAGGTATATTTGTTAAATAATTTCAACTCAAATACATTTTTCATTTTCACGTATTTGGTGGCCAATCGTGTAATAAGCAAGATAATGTACTATCATTCAAATAAAAATCTAAATAAAGCCTGCCAGGGTGATATGCTGTTGTCAAATTTGTAATGAATGTTTTAATATAATGCATATAGGCCTGGTTTCAGACAGGGCTTAGATTAAGCCAGGCTTAGGCCTTAGTTTAATGATGACATCTAAGTAGCTTTTATAAATGTTCCTTAGAAAAAAACATTACTGGTGTGCATCTTGAGACAAAACAATGGCACTGACATATAAGATATGTCAGTGCAAGTTGCTTTCAGTTAAAACAGTTCAAACTAACATTTTAGTCGAGGACTATCTTAAGCCTGGTCTGTGAAACCGGGGGATAATGGTTGATTAGATTAAATAAATGCAGCATTAGAAATTTAAGTGACTGTACTTAAGCTCTTACAGTGCAAAGCAAAAGAAGTAAACTCATACCTTGCTGTCTAAAAGTGTTCCAAACACCAAAATAAATAATCCCTGTTGAAGGAAGTGTTACAAATACAGGTATTAGTTACGATATGGTTCAATTTTAAATCAATTGAAAAATAAAACCATGGACATGCTTTATAAATCATTATGTGCGACATTACTAGATTGCACAAATTGGAAATGTAACCTTAATATAGAATTGATAGAGATAGAAAGTGATACCTGCAGTGAATTGAGGAGTGTAAACACCACATGAATGCCTATTTCACGGGACACCATGGTTCCAATTCCAAATCCCCATGTTAGACCAAAGATAGGAGTCAATATGGCCACACATCGGGCAATGACCACCAGGGCATGTTTCTCATCCGGTTGAGTTGTGGCACCAACTCCTCTCCTCAACATCTTATACAGAACCACAATCAAAACCATAAGGTTTATGGCTACAATAGTGAGAGCTGGAATCACAAATGCCAGCAGTGCCTTAGATTCATTCCAGTTCAGCCAGCATGCTAATTGTTTCGTGATATATTTCTGAGGTCCAGCTGTCGACGCAACTGTAATGACCGCTATGAGCAAAGGCGCACCATATCCGACTATGAAGGCAATAGCCATCATTTTGGCCCTTGACATTTGGGACAAGACCATGACTGTACGGTAAAAGAGCAGCAGCGCAGAAATTAACATCCAGAAGAAAAGAGCCAGGTAAAAAAAGTGCATGAAGAAAACCGCTGGACTGCAGCGACCCACTGATGTTGGTTGCTCTTGTTCTGCGACTGCGGCTCCAATGATAAAACAGATGTTTGCGATCAGCAGGGACACGGCAATGTTGACTATGGAGACATGTCGTATGTAGGATGTGTCATTTCTTGTCAATGACTTCCACACGATAATCTCAATAATGAGGCACAAAATCAAGCTGGCAATTGAAATAGCAACACCAATGTAAGTTATATAAGCCAAAGCCAAGACATCATTAACATCAATGGCGAATGGGGACATCAGGATGGAAAAAGAGGTTGTGTGGTCGCATTCACATGTGATCTTGCCAGTTTCGTTCCCTGAGGGTTTTACTTTACATCCAGTGGAATCCCATGCGTCAAGACTGAAGTTCCAAAAGACACACTGAGGATTTCCCAAAGACTGATCAGTAATATCAAATGCAAAAGAAATGTTGTTAAGTTTTTCATTAACCTTAACAACAACCACGTCTCCATTGATGCGCACATCTGAATTCCTACTGTCATTATTAGTATCACGAGTAGGTAGGACATTGTCAAGAGTTGAGAAGATTATGATGGTTATGGTAGTCACATTAGGAACCTGTGGTATGAGAATCTCAGTAGCTGAGTTTGGCAGTGTTGATGTTATACTGAACGAGTTTTTAATTGTAGTTCTGTTCAGCTGAATAGATGTTTCAGTGATAACAAAGTATTCAGTGAGACGGTCACTTATCTTCTCAATAGCGTCCAGAAGTCGAATGCTGGTGGTTTCTGTGGTGTTTCCTTTGTTCAATTCGTTCCATGTATCACTGACATTACCTGATACAATGATGTCCACTGTTTTAAGGAAATTCTGAAAATTGAATATAATTTTTTTTTTTAATATGATAAAGTTTAGCCCATAAAATGTGGAAATACTGATATATAAGATATTTGGATAATCTAACAGGACACACATTTTAATAAATAATTTCACAAAATAATAATATAATATAATATAATATAATATAATATAATATAATATAATATAATATAATATAATATAATATAATATAATATAATAAACCAGTTTAATCCATGATTGTAATATAGTTTTGTTTTGGGTTAACATTTCATGTTACAGTCATGTTTCTGTCTTGTCATGTGATCTTGCCATGTGCTTCCCTAGTCTCTTGTCTCATGTTGTCATTGGTTAATTGTCTAATCATGTTCACAGGTGTGTTTTGTTTCGTCACTAGCCCTTGTGTATTTAAGCCATGTTTACCATTTGTCTTTGTCAAGTATTTTTCCTGTAACTGTTGTGTTGTCTGCACTGCACTTGGATTCAGCAATTCTCCAACGGATCCATTACAGAATACTAGACCACCCAAAAATGAACCCATCAGTTTCTCATCTCTTCCACCTTTGACAAGGTGAGCAGACTTAAGAAAATGATGTTGAGGACTTTGTTATATGGTGGACTTTAATGATGTGGCTTTAAGACATTTTCCTTCATCAATTAAAATGAACCCATTCGTTTTTGACTGCCTGGGGGGAATATTCACTTTTCCCTAGCACAACATATGAAGAGTTTAGATGCAAAAGCCTCTAAGTGCCATCTGAAATTTTCTTCTAGAATGATCATTTTTATCAAGCTTGTATATTTAAGGTCATTAATTTCACTTAAATGACAATTAATAGGTAATTTCCATTGCCATTTAAGTGAAATTACTGAACTTAAATTTACGAGCTTGATAAAAATGATCATTCCAGAAGAGAATTTCAGATGACACTTAGAGGCTTTTGCATCTCTTCATATAGACTATGCCCTTCTGTTAAGCAGCTCATCATTTACTGTGGGTTTTGTGAATGAGTATCGCAAGATTGCCGCGCCCTGTTCCCCTGCACAGGCCTGGCCTGGCCCGCCATCCCTCCCCCAGGACCTCCTCCGCTCCACCACCCTCCTGGACTTGCTTTTGGGTAGTTTTGGTTTTGATGGGTGTCAGTTGCCGCCCATAGAGTACATCATCCTCTGTAATTCATGTTCCTGTTTGCCATGTGCTTCCCTTGTTTGTACCATGTTCTAGTCATGTGACCCTGCCATGTGTTCTATGTTGTCATGTTCTCATTGGTTTATTGTCTTGTGCACAGGTGTCTCTTGTCATTAGTAGTCTGTAGTTTTGCCCTTATGTTTGGCATGTGTCTTGGTCAAGTATTGTTCTTGTAACCGCTGTTGGTAAGGTCATATTTGTTGAACTTATTTTGAATAAACTGCATTTGGGTTCTCCAAGCTTGCCTTCAGCGGACCTTCATTACAATGATAATGGAGAGAATCCCCGTACAAAATTTTATTCTACTGTGCTATTAGTATATTTCTCTTAAACTAAAAACAAGTATACTTTTCAGTCTACTTTTTATGCATTTATGTAAATATATAAAAAAAAATACAGTTAAGTATACTTAAATAGACTTATAATGTAAGTATATTTGGCCTATACTTGTACTGAATCTTTTTGAGAAACTTTAAAGTATAATTAAGTTATATATTCTAAGTATACTTGGCTTGTATTTGTTTACTCTTGACTGAGCAACCTATTCAATACTTTTTCCACATAGTTTCAAATACTGCCTTATAAACTTGCATGTTTTAGCATCCAAAACAATTAATTTGTCTGAACATTGACTTTATAAAAGACATTGTGTTCCTAATTCTGAGTATGTGAGTTGTGTAGTCCACTGGTAGTGTACATAGGCATTTACTTAAATTCCTTAAAGTACAGTTAAAGGTATATTTCAATAATAAAATATATACCTAAATAGGAACATAGAAGTATACCTACAGTTCATAAATAATATATAGCAAACTTAGTATGATGTTAATCTAACATACTTGCAGTGTAAAACAACTAAACTAGTTTAGTGAGACACTTCAAAGTGTACTTTCATAAACTAAAGAAATGTGTTACAAGTATTTAACTATTAAACAAAATGTTCCTATAATTTCACTAGTAGTATAGCTGCAGTACAAATGAAAAACTTAGTTGTAAACTAGTTATGTATACTCAGATTACTACTGTTAAAACTACTCGTATACACTAAAAAGTGGGCCAATTTAGTCCCAAGTAGTATTGGAATAGCACATTTACAAGTATACTAATAGCACATTAGTTTACTTACTAGTATACTTCAAATTGTACTTGAACTGTACTTAAGTATACTGTACTTAAATAAAATGGAATACTTATTTTTTTTGTAAGGGTGGCTATTGCACAACACAATTAGGCCTACTTTATTGTACTGAATCACCACTAGTTTATCTTAATAGACATTATCTTGTTAAATTCAAGAAGCATGCAATGACTATACATTAAATTCTACAGAAAAGCTAGAATGTGAATATACAAACCTCCATCACTGGCTTATTGATTAAAGTGGCTTGTGACAAATCAGCAATTTCAAAGAGTATATCCACAATTGCTTGGACAGTAGCAGCAGACTGTGTTATATTAATACTATTCTGTGCTGTGACAATACTGAGGTTAGCCATAAACCCTGGAATCTGCTCCACAATCAAGGACTAAATTGCAAAAATACACAAAAATAAAATATTAGAAATATATAAAATGGCCAGATGATTGTAAATTGTATACAGGATCAATAGATTACCTGAACTTTGCTTTTAAATGTGTCAATAACGTCAAGCACACAGTTGACCTGTTCTGGTGTCCACTTTTGTGATTCACATCTGTAAATTATGTTGCCTTTAAAGCCACTTTCACAGATTCCTGTTTTCTTGTCGTTTGAGTTTCCAAGTCCAAGTTCTTCATTTTTACATTCATAAACTGGAGAAGGAGGAAGTCAGAAGGAAACTTCTCTCAGAATATAAGATCACATTACATTTTGGGACTTGCAGGGTACCCCACACTATTCAGAAATGTCAGAAATAGCAAGGGGCTATAACAGTAACTAAATAAAAGAACCAAAAAAGTCAACACCACAAGATCAAGTGTGATGCGATAGAAAGAAAAGTCTGCTAGTTTGTTAAAATCATTCAATTGTATAACAGTAAAAAGTAATTTGATACTGAAAAAAATAAGACACTGAAGGCTTACGTTCTGTGCTTGTCTTTACTGTGACTCTGCTCCAGCTGTAACTGTAATTCTGTAGTTGTGTCAGACCCTTGAGACGGCATGTAAAGGTTTCCTCCTTACAATTTCCAATGTTATAGTTTAATATGATCATGTCAGATCCTACTGCATATAGAAAACATGTTAATAACACAGAGGATTTTATCAAATGTTTAAATGACAAGTAACTTGTACTGACAATTTGTATGTACAACCTGAAGCTTGTACTACTTCATTCAGGACCCACTCAATACTGTAGCCAGCATCAACAGAACATCTCAGTTGGACAGTGTTGTCTTCACATGAAAAAACACGGTTAGGATCACCCACAATGATAGTGGGGCGTTGTTTAATAACAACGTTTTGCCATTGAATGTACGGTATTTCATTTGTTTGTATGATGCATGCGTATCGACCTGCATGAGGGGGAAAAATCATAATGAACAATTATTACTATAATTATAAGCATAATACTTTGGAAATGAGAGAACGTTCATGACAACATCCAGGAAGTGTAGCTTAATTTTGGTTGTTTGATCTATGTCATATATGGTATAGTATCATCTTATGCTATAGTATATCAGTGCTAATACTTCAATAAAACTATAGTAAAGTTTTACAGTAGTCTGCTTTTTAAAACAGGACTAACAGCAGTCAGGCACATTGCCATGTAAGATATCAGACTAGACAAAAATAAACCCCACGTTACTCACCACTGTCACTTTCACTAGTGTTTTTCACAGTGAGCGTGCTATTGTTGTTTGAAATTATGTATCTTGTGTTGTCCAGTGCAGGATCTTTGTTATTCACCATCCATGTTATTGGTCCCTTTGCAAAGTCTGAGGGTGGACAATTCAGGTCCAGCTTTTGCAGAGGATATAATTCATCTGTTGTGAAGTCCTTTTGTTCTGAAAATAAAAAACATACACCTCATATCACCCAACAATGAACAAAAACAAACAACAACATAATAAATATGATGGAACTAAGAAATGTGAAGGGTTTTACATTAGGCATTGACTACCCTTACCACTCCGAGCAAAAGCATCTTCAGCTAAAATGATTCCTTTTGCTTTTAGAGAGTCAGAAACATCTGTGTTTGCTGCTCTAAAATCAAGTTTGTTTGATGTTGCACTTATTGTATAATCTGCTATAACACTACCAGGCCTGTGGAGCAAAACACAAACCACACCGATGTGAAGATACTGTAGTAACATTGGATTTCTTTGAAAAAGAAGTGAATAAGTTGCAATGTTGAGTGAAAAAAGTAACAATTTAAATGGTAGATCATACCTGAATCTAGAGACTTTTGTAGTTCCAGAAATGTAGCCTGTTAGCTTATTAGAATAACTTGTGTCAATCTGTAAAAATCAAAAGTACCCAATGTATGCTATGATTGTTTTTGACCGTTAAGTGGTGGTTGGAGAAAAATACATAATTCAAAAGAAACTAAAATGAATAAAAATGTATGTTATGACTTCAAAGTTAAATCTGAGCTGTGTTTAGTATTAAAGTATCAAAAATTAAATGCTCATTTTCATAAATTACACAAACATTTCATTAAATATGAAACATGGAATACTCACTGCTGTCTTAATTTTTCCAGATAAATCTTTGTAAGTCTCGCTATTCCGGTCAGTAAGACTGGAGTCAAAAGCCGTATTTAATGTCATTGACATTTCAATAACTGTAAAACAAATGCACATTTATGTGCATTGCATTAACAGGTTTTAAAAACAATCCTCAATCCTTAAAACAATACTAATGCAAAATATTAATACTACCCAGTTACTAAGGGTATGCGAAATGAACATTGGTGAAAATGATTGCATGATGCATTATACCAATTTTGTGCCTCTGCAAACACAAAATATCATCTCAATCCAGACATAATTTATTTTTGTGCAATGTTTACATTTATATTCACAGTACCTGTCTGTGCTGTTGTTGACACTGTTGAATAAAAATAATATTAGAACAACAAAAATATGAATCTAATTTTTCCTGCATGAAACCAAACAGTTAAAAAGCAAAGGATTTGTCGATCTATAATTTGTTTTCCTAAACATGAAAAGCAATAATTACATTTTATGTATTTATGTCTTAATATTTCTAGAAACCAAAAATGTGAAATAATCTGACTTGATTTTCAATATCTTGGTTTTTATATAATATGTTGTCACTGGCATAATATCTGTTAAAATAGCTTACAGTAAGTGTCAATTTAATCAACAGGTTTCAGCAACAGTTCTCAATACTAATACAAATTTTCACCATCATCATAC